>NC_034196.2:47766962-47993719 GCF_002021735.2 Oncorhynchus kisutch | reverse complement strand
GTAGATCTAGCTGGTCTGTCATAATATAATAGAGACAGTAGATCTAGCTGGTCTGTCATAATATAATAGAGACAGTAGATCTAGCTGGTCTGTCATAATATAATAGAGACAGTAGATCTAGCTGGTCTGTCATAATATAATAGAGACAGTAGATCTAGCTGGTCTGTCATAATATAATAGAGACAGTAGATCTAGCTGGTCTGTCATAATATAATAGAGACAGTAGATCTAGCTGGTCTGTCATAATATAATAGAGACAGTAGATCTAGCTGGTCTGTCATAATATAATAGAGACAGTAGATCTAGCTGGTCTGTCATAATATAATAGAGACAGTAGATCTAGCTGGTCTGTCATAATATAATAGAGACAGTAGATCTAGCTGGTCTGTCATAATATAATAGAGACAGTAGATCTAGCTGGTCTGTCATAATATAATAGAGACAGTAGATCTAGCTGGTCTGTCATAATATAATAGAGACAGTAGATCTAGCTGGTCTGTCATAATATAATAGAGACAGTAGATCTAGCTGGTCTGTCATAATATAATAGAGACAGTAGATCTAGCTGGTCTGTCATAATATAATAGAGACAGTAGATCTAGCTGGTCTGTCATAATATAATAGAGACAGTAGATCTAGCTGGTCTGTCATAATATAATAGAGACAGTAGATCTAGCTGGTCTGTCATAATATAATAGAGACAGTAGATCTAGCTGGTCTGTCATAATATAATAGAGACAGTAGATCTAGCTGGTCTGTCATAATATAATAGAGACAGTAGATCTAGCTGGTCTGTCATAATATAATAGAGACAGTAGATCTAGCTGGTCTGTCATAATATAATAGAGACAGTAGATCTAGCTGGTCTGTCATAATATAATAGAGACAGTAGATCTAGCTGGTCTGTCATAATATAATAGAGACAGTAGATCTAGCTGGTCTGTCATAATATAATAGAGACAGTAGATCTAGCTGGTCTGTCATAATATAATAGAGACAGTAGATCTAGCTGGTCTGTCATAATATAATAGAGACAGTAGATCTAGCTGGTCTGTCATAATATAATAGAGACAGTAGATCTAGCTGGTCTGTCATAATATAATAGAGACAGTAGATCTAGCTGGTCTGTCATAATATAATAGAGACAGTAGATCTAGCTGGTCTGTCATAATATAATAGAGACAGTAGATCTAGCTGGTCTGTCATAATATAATAGAGACAGTAGATCTAGCTGGTCTGTCATAATATAATAGAGACAGTAGATCTAGCTGGTCTGTCATAATATAATAGAGACAGTAGATCTAGCTGGTCTGTCATAATATAATAGAGACAGTAGATCTAGCTGGTCTGTCATAATATAATAGAGACAGTAGATCTAGCTGGTCTGTCATAATATAATAGAGACAGTAGATCTAGCTGGTCTGTCATAATATAATAGAGACAGTAGATCTAGCTGGTCTGTCATAATATAATAGAGACAGTAGATCTAGCTGGTCTGTCATAATATAATAGAGACAGTAGATCTAGCTGGTCTGTCATAATATAATAGAGACAGTAGATCTAGCTGGTCTGTCATATATAATAGAGACAGTAGATCTAGCTGGTCTGTCATAATATAATAGAGACAGTAGATCTAGCTGGTCTGTCATAATATAATAGAGACAGTAGATCTAGCTGGTCTGTCATAATATAATAGAGACAGTAGATCTAGCTGGTCTGTCATAATATAATAGAGACAGTAGATCTAGCTGGTCTGTCATAATATAATAGAGACAGTAGATCTAGCTGGTCTGTCATAATATAATAGAGACAGTAGATCTAGCTGGTCTGTCATAATATAATAGAGACAGTAGATCTAGCTGGTCTGTCATAATATAATAGAGACAGTAGATCTAGCTGGTCTGTCATAATATAATAGAGACAGTAGATCTAGCTGGTCTGTCATAATATAATAGAGACAGTAGATCTAGCTGGTCTGTCATAATATAATAGAGACAGTAGATCTAGCTGGTCTGTCATAATATAATAGAGACAGTAGATCTAGCTGGTCTGTCATAATATAATAGAGACAGTAGATCTAGCTGGTCTGTCATAATATAATAGAGACAGTAGATCTAGCTGGTCTGTCATAATATAATAGAGACAGTAGATCTAGCTGGTCTGTCATAATATAATAGAGACAGTAGATCTAGCTGGTCTGTCATAATATAATAGAGACAGTAGATCTAGCTGGTCTGTCATAATATAATAGAGACAGTAGATCTAGCTGGTCTGTCATAATATAATAGAGACAGTAGATCTAGCTGGTCTGTCATAATATAATAGAGACAGTAGATCTAGCTGGTCTGTCATAATATAATAGAGACAGTAGATCTAGCTGGTCTGTCATAATATAATAGAGACAGTAGATCTAGCTGGTCTGTCATAATATAATAGAGACAGTAGATCTAGCTGGTCTGTCATAATATAATAGAGACAGTAGATCTAGCTGGTCTGTCATAATATAATAGAGACAGTAGATCTAGCTGGTCTGTCATAATATAATAGAGACAGTAGATCTAGCTGGTCTGTCATATATAATAGAGACAGTAGATCTAGCTGGTCTGTCATAATATAATAGAGACAGTAGATCTAGCTGGTCTGTCATAATATAATAGAGACAGTAGATCTAGCTGGTCTGTCATAATATAATAGAGACAGTAGATCTAGCTGGTCTGTCATAATATAATAGAGACAGTAGATCTAGCTGGTCTGTCATAATATAATAGAGACAGTAGATCTAGCTGGTCTGTCATAATATAATAGAGACAGTAGATCTAGCTGGTCTGTCATAATATAATAGAGACAGTAGATCTAGCTGGTCTGTCATAATATAATAGAGACAGTAGATCTAGCTGGTCTGTCATAATATAATAGAGACAGTAGATCTAGCTGGTCTGTCATAATATAATAGAGACAGTAGACAGTAGATCTAGCTAGATCTAGCTGGTCTGTATAATATAATAGTCGTTGACAGTAGATGTAGGCTGGTCTGTCGTAACATAACCAATAGGAGACAGTAGATCCAGCTTGTTCTGTCATATTATAAATAGAGACAGTAGATCTAGCTGTTCTGCCGATATTATAATAGAGACAGTAGATCTAGCTGGTCTGTCATAAGATAAATAGAGGACAGTAGAATCTAGCTTGTCTGACATAATATATATAGAGACAGTAACTAGTGCGGCTGTCATATATAATAGAGACAGTAGATCTAGCTGTTCTGCGATATTATAATAGAGACAGTAGATCTAGCTGGTCTGTCATAATAAAATAGAGACAGTAGATCTAGCTTGTCTGACATAATATAATAGAGACAGTAGATCTAGCTGGTCTGTCATATTATAATAGAGACAGTAGATCTAGCTTGTCTGACATATTATAATAGAGACAGTAGATCTAGCTGGTCTGTCATCTTAAAAAAAGACAGTAGATCCAGCTTGTCTGACATAATATATAGAGACAGTAGATCTAGCTGGTCTGTCATAATATAGAGACAGTAGATCTAGCTGGTATGTCATAATATAATAGAGACAGTAGATCTAGCTGGTCTGTCATAATATAGAGACAGTAGATCTAGCTGGTATGTCATAATATAATAGAGACAGTAGATCTAGCTGGTCTGTTATAATATAATAGAGACAGTAGATCTAGCTGGTCTGTCATAATATAGAGACAGTAGATCTAGCTGGTATGTCATAATATAATAGAGACAGTAGATCTAGCTGGTCTGTTATAATATAATAGAGACAGTAGGTAGGTAATCAAATGGCTACCTGGACTATTTGCATTGTGTCCCACCAATCCCTCCTTTACGCTGCTGATACTCTCTGTTCATCATATATGCGTAGTCACTTTAACCATATCTACATGTACATAATACCTGAATCAGCCTAACTAACCGTTGTCTGTATGTAGACTCGCTACTTTTATAGCCTCCCTAGTGTATATAGCCTCTCTACTGTATATAGCCTCCCTACTGTATATAGCCTGTCTTTTTACAGTTGTTTTATTTCTTTACCTCCCTATTGTTCACCTTTTTTTGCACTATTGGTTAGAGCCTGTAATTAAGCACTTCACAGGTGTACATACCTGTTGTATTCCGCACACGTGACAAATAAACTTTGATTTGATGTGATTACAAATGTCATATTATGTCTATATACAGTGTTGTAACGATGTGCAAATAGTTAAAGTACAAAATGGAAAATAAATAAACATCAATATGGGTTGTATTTACAATGGTGTTTGTTCTTCACTGGTTGACCTTTTCTTGTGGCAACAGGTCACAAATCTTAGTGCTGTGATGGCACACTGTGGTATTTCACCCAGTAGATATGGGAGTTTTACAAAATTGGGTTTTGCTTTCAAATTCTTCTGAGGGAAATATGTGTCTCTAATATGGTCATACAATAGATGGAAATATGTATCTCTAATATGGTCATACAATAGAGGGAAATATCTGTCTCTAATATGGTCATATATTGGGCAGGAGGTTAGGAAGTGCAGCTCAGTTTCCACCTCATTTTGTGGGCAGTGTGCACATAGCCTGTCTTCTCTTGAGAGCCAGGTCTGCCTACGGCAGCCTTTCTCAATAGCAAGACTATGCTCACTGAGTCTGTACACAGTCAGTCAAATGTGAAAAATGTATACTGATAACACAGACAACTTTTAGAAAAGAGAACAATCACTTACCTTTGACAGTAACAAATATAAATAGTAATTTTTCAAATGCTCGAGATCGACTAAGGCTACCTGATATGAATTCAGCTGGTTATAATGACAAGTTATATTAGGCGACATACAACATTTGACGGTAGTTTGAAATATAGTTGGTTGTGAAAAGTTGGTTTGAGGGTGTTTTGTCCATATGGCTGGGGAAGTGGTGATGTGAACACACACCCAGGTGTGTGTGTGTGTGTGTGTGTGTGTGGTGTGTGTTCCTTAATAGCAAGGATATGCTCACTGAGTCTGTACATAGTCAAAGCTTTCCTTAAGTTTGGGTCAGTCACAGTGGTCAGGTATTCTGCCGCTGTGTACTCTCTGTTTAGGGTCAGTCACAGTGGTCAGGTATTCTGCTACTGTGTACTCTGTTTAGGGTCAGTCACAGTGGTCAGGTATTCTGCTACTGTGTACTCTCTGTTTAGGGCCAGTCACAGTGGTCAGGTATTCTGCCACTGTGTACTCTCTGTTTAGGGCCAAATAGCATTCTAGTTTGCTCTGTTTTTTTTGTTAATTCTTTCCAATTTGCCAAGTAATTATATTTAGTTTTTCTCATGAGTTGGTTGGGTCTAATTGGGTTGCTGTCCTGGGGCTCTGTGGGGTGTGTTTGTGAACTGAGCCCCAGGACCAACTTGTTTAGAGGACTCTTCTCCAGGTCCATCTCTCTGTAGGTGATGGCTTTGTTATGTTTGGGAATCGCTTCCTTGCTGCCCCTGTTAAATAGTAGGCAATTTTCTGGATTATGACAATTTGCGGGAATCGGCCTAATACTGCTATGATCCAGCTGCACATACAGGAAACAGCAATATAATGCTGATAATGCAGATGATGATGCTTTTTGACGTAGAACCTAGTCTGTTGTATCTTGGCAGTGAAATACATTGATGCAACAAGCAGCACACAGCACAGATGTTACTACTGACCCGACCTCAGAGATTTAGTGTCGTGCGAAAAGGTGTGTGGTGGTGGTGGGGGGGGATTAACAGGGGCAGCAGGGTGACTGGTGGGCTGAGGGGGAGGGGGTTTAACAGGGGCAGCAGGGTGACTGGTGGGCTGAGGGGGAGGGGGTTTAACAGGGGCAGCAGGGTGACTGGTGGGCTGAGGGGGAGGGGGAGGGGGTTTAACGGGGCAGCAGGTTGACTGGTGGGCTGAGGGGGAGGGGGTTTAAACAGGGGCAGCAGGGTGACTGGTAGGCCGAGGGGGAGGGGGAGGGGGTTTAATAGGGGCAGCAGTGTAACTGGTGGACTGAGGGGGGAGGAGGTTTAACAGGGGCAGCAGGGTGACTGGTGGGGTGAGGGGGAGGGGAGGGGGTTTAGCAGGGGCAGCAGGGTGACTGGTGGGCTGAGGGGGAGGGGATTTCACAGGGGCAGCAGGGTGACTGGTGGACTGAGGGGGAGGGGGTTTAACAGGGGCAGCAGGGTGACTGGTGGGATGAGGGGGAGGGGGTTTATTAGGGGCAGCAGGTTGACTGGTGGGCTGAGGGGGAGGGGATTTAACAGGGGCAGCAGGGTGACTGGTAGGATGAGGGGGAGGGGGAGGGGGTTTAACAGGGGCAGCAGGGTGACTGGTAGGCTGAGGGGGAGGGGGAGGGGTTTAACAGGGGCAGCAGGGTGACTGGTAGGCTGAGGGGGAGGGGTTTAACAGGGGCAGCAGGGTGACTGGTGGGCTGAGGGGGAGGGGGTTTAAACAGGGGCAGCAGGGTGACTGGTAGGCTGAGGGGGAGGAGGTTTAACAGGGGCAGCAGGGTGACTGGTGGGGTGAGGGGGAGGGGAGGGGGTTTTAGCAGGGGCAGCAGGGTGACTGGTGGGCTGAGGGGGAGGGGGTTTCACAGGGGCAGCAGGGTGACTGGTGGACTGAGGGGGAGGGGGTTTAACAGGGGCAGCAGGGTGACTGGTAGGCTGAGGGGGAGGGGTTTAACAGGGGAAGCAGGGTGACTGGTGGGCTGAGGGGGGGGGTTTAACAGGGGCAGCAGGGTGACTGGTGGACTGAGAGGGGGGGGGGGTTTAGCAGGGGGAGCAGGTTGACTGGTGGGCTGAGGGGTGGGGGGGTTAACAGGGGCAGCAGGGTGACTGGTAGGCTGAGGGGGAGGGGGTTTAACAGGGGCAGCAGTGTGACTGGTGGGCTGAGGGGGGAGGGGGTTTAACAGGGGCAGCAGGGTGACTGGTAGGATGAGGGGGAGGGGGAGGGGGTTTAACAGGGGCAGCAGGGTGATTGGTAGGCTGAGGGGGAGGGGGAGGGGGAGGGGTTTAACAGGGGCAGCAGGGTGACTGGTAGGCTGAGGGGGAGGGGTTTAACAGGGGCAGCAGGGTGACTGGTGGGCTGAGGGGGAGGGGGGAGGGGGTTTAACAGGGGCAGCAGGGTGACTGGTAGGCTGAGGGGGAGGAGGTTTAACAGGGGCAGCAGGGTGACTGGTGGGGTGAGGGGGAGGGGAGGGGGTTTAGCAGGGGCAGCAGGGTGACTGGTGGACTGAGGGGGAGGGGGTTTAACAGGAGCAGCAGGGTGACTGGTAGGATGAGGGGGGAGGTTAACAGGGGCAGCAGGGTGACTGGTAGGCTGAGAGGGGGGGTTTAACAGGGGGAGCAGAGGGACTGGTGGGCTGAGGGGGAGGGGTTTAACAGGGGCAGCAGGGTGACTGGTAGGATGAGGGGGGGTTTAACAGGGGCAGCAGGGTGATTGGTGGCTGGGGGGGGTTTAACAGGGGCAGCAGGGTGACTGGTGGACTGAGAGGGAGGGGGAGGGGGTTTAACAGGGGCAGCAGGGTAACTGGTAGGCTGAGGGGGAGGGGTTTAACAGGGGCAGCAGGGTGACTGGTGGGCTGAGGGGGAGGGGGTTTAACAGGGGCAGCAGGGTGACTGGTAGGCTGAGGGGGAGGGGGAGGGGGTTTAACAGGGGCAGCAGGGTGACTGGTGGGCTGAGGGGGAGGGGGTTTAACAGGGGCAGCAGGATGACTGGTGGGCTGAGGGGGAGGGGTTTAACAGGGGCAGCAGGGTGACTGGTGGGCTGAGGGGGAGGGGGTGTAACAGGGGCAGCAGGGTGACTGGTAGGCTGAGGGGGAGGGGGAGGGGGTTTAACAGGGGCAGCAGGGTGACTGGTAGGCTGAGGGGGAGGGGTTTAACAGGGGCAGCAGGGTGACTGTTAGGCTGAGGGGGGGGGGGTTTAACAGGGGCAGCAGGGTGACTGGTAGGCTGAGGGGGAGGGGCTTTAACAGGGGCAGCAGGTTGACTGGTGGGCTGAGGGGGAGGGGGTTTAACAGGGGCAGCAGGGTGACTGGTGGGCTGAGGGGGAGGGGGTTTAACAGGGGCAGCAGGGTGACTGGTGGGCTGAGGGGGAGGGGTTTTAACAGGGGCAGCAGGGTGACTGGTAGGCTGAGGGGGGGGGGGTAGCAGGGTGACTGGTGGGCTGAGGGGGAGGGGGTTTAACAGGGGCAGCAGGTTGACTGTTGGGATGAGGAGGAGGGGGTTTAACAGGGGCAGCAGATTGACTGGTGGGCTGAGGGGTAGGGGGTTTAACAGGGGCAGCAGGGTGACTAGTGGGCTGACAGGGAGGGGGCTTTAACAGGGGCAGCAGGTTGACTGGTGGGCTGAGGGGGAGGGGGTTTAACAGGGCAGCAGGGTGACTGGTGGGCTGAGGGGGAGGGGGTTTAACAGGGGCAGCAGGGTGACTGGTGGGCTGAGGGGGGAGGGGGTTTAACAGGGGCAGCAGGGTGACTGGTAGGCTGAGGGGGAGGGGGAGGGGGTTTAACAGGGGCAGCAGGGTGACTGGTGGGCTGAGGGGGAGGGGGTTTAACAGGGGCAGCAGGATGACTGGTGGGCTGAGGGGGAGTTGGTTTAACAGGGGCAGCAGGGTGACTGGTGGGCTGAGGGGAGGGGGTTTAACAGGGGTAGCAGGGTGACTGGTGGGCTGAGGGGGAGGGGTTTTAACAGGGGCAGCAGGGTGACTGGTAGGCTGAGGGGGAGCGGGGGTAGCAGGGTGACTGGTGGGCTGAGGGGGAGGGGGTTAACAGGGGCAGCAGGTTGACTGGTGGGATGAGGAGGAGGTTTAACAGGGGCAGCAGGGTGACTAGTGGGCTGAGGGGGAGGGGAAGGGGGTTTAACAGGGGCAGCAGGGTGACTGGTGGGCTGAGGGGGAGGGGGTTTAACAGGGGCAGCAGGGTGACTAGTGAGTTGAAGGGGACGGGGAGGGGGTTTAACAGGGGCAGCAGGTTGACTGGTGGGATGAGGAGAAGGGGTTTAACAGGGGCAGCAGGGTGACTGGTGGGCTGAGGGGGAGGGGTTTAACAGGGGCAGCAGGGTGACTGGTGGGCTGAGGGGGAGGGGGTTTAACAGGGGCAGCATGGTGACTGGTAGGCTGAGGGGGAGGGGGAGGGGGTTTAACAGGGGCAGCAGGGTGACTGGTGGGCTGAGGGGGAGGGGGTTTAACAGGGGCAGCAGGATGACTGGTGGGCTGAGGGGGAGTTGGTTTAACAGGGCAGCAGGGTGACTGGTGGGCTGAGGGGGAGGGGGTGTAACAGGGGCAGCAGGGTGACTGGTAGGCTGAGGGGGAGGGGGAGGGGGTTTAACAGGGGCAGCAGGGTGACTGGTAGGCTGAGGGGGAGGGGTTTAACAGGGGCAGCAGGGTGACTGTTAGGCTGAGGGGGGGGGGGTTTAACAGGGGCAGCAGGGTGACTGGTAGGCTGAGGGGGAGGGGCTTTAACAGGGGCAGCAGGTTGACTGGTGGGCTGAGGGGGAGGGGGTTTAACAGGGGCAGCAGGGTGACTGGTGGGCTGAGGGGGAGGGGGTTTAACAGGGGCAGCAGGATGACTGGTGGGCTGAGGGGGAGTTGGTTTAACAGGGGCAGCAGGGTGACTGGTGGGCTGAGGGGGAGGGGGTGTAACAGGGGCAGCAGGGTGACTGGTAGGCTGTGGGGGAGGGGGAGGGGGTTTAACAGGGGCAGCAGGGTGACTGGTAGGCTGAGGGGGAGGGGTTTAACAGGGGCAGCAGGGTGACTGTTAGGCTGAGGGGGGGGGGGGTTTAACAGGGGCAGCAGGGTGACTGGTAGGCTGAGGGGGAGGGGCTTTAACAGGGGCAGCAGGTTGACTGGTGGGCTGAGGGGGAGGGGGTTTAACAGGGGCAGCAGGGTGACTGGTGGGGGGAGGGGGTTTAACAGGGGCAGCAGGGTGACTGGTGGGCTGAGGGGGAGGGGTTTTAACAGGGGCAGCAGGGTGACTGGTAGGCTGAGGGGGGGGGGGGTAGCAGGGTGACTGGTGGGCTGAGGGGGAGGGGGTTTAACAGGGGCAGCAGGGTGACTAGTGGGTTGAAGGGGGGGGGGGGGGGGGGGTTTAACAGGGGCAGCAGGTTGACTGTTGGGATGAGGAGGAGGGGGTTTAACAGGGGCAGCAGATTGACTGGTGGGCTGAGGGGTAGGGGGTTTAACAGGGGCAGCAGGGTGACTAGTGGGCTGACAGGGAGGGGCTTTAACAGGGGCAGCAGGTTGACTGGTGGGCTGAGGGGGAGGGGTTTAACAGGGCAGCAGGGTGACTGGTGGGCTGAGGGGGAGGGGGTTTAACAGGGGCAGCAGGGTGACTGGTGGGCTGAGGGGGAGGGGGTTTAACAGGGGCAGCAGGGTGACTGGTAGGCTGAGGGGGAGGGGGAGGGGGTTTAACAGGGGCAGCAGGGTGACTGGTGGGCTGAGGGGGAGGGGGTTTAACAGGGGCAGCAGGATGACTGGTGGGCTGAGGGGGAGTTGGTTTAACAGGGGCAGCAGGGTGACTGGTGGGCTGAGGGGAGGGGGTTTAACAGGGGTAGCAGGGTGACTGGTGGGCTGAGGGGGAGGGGTTTTAACAGGGGCAGCAGGGTGACTGGTAGGCTGAGGGGGAGCGGGGGTAGCAGGGTGACTGGTGGGCTGAGGGGGAGGGGGTTAACAGGGGCAGCAGGTTGACTGGTGGGATGAGGAGGAGGTTTAACAGGGGCAGCAGGGTGACTAGTGGGCTGAGGGGGAGGGGAAGGGGGTTTAACAGGGGCAGCAGGGTGACTGGTGGGCTGAGGGGGAGGGGGTTTAACAGGGGCAGCAGGGTGACTAGTGAGTTGAAGGGGACGGGGAGGGGGTTTAACAGGGGCAGCAGGTTGACTGGTGGGATGAGGAGGAGGGTGTTTAACAGGGGTAGCAGGGTGACTGGTAGACTGAAGGGGACGGGAGATGGGGTTTAACAGAGGCAGCAGGGTGACTGGTGGGCTGAGGGGGAGTTGGTTTAACAGGGGCAGCAGGGTGACTGGTGGGCTGAGGGGGAGGGGATTTAACAGGGGCAGCAGGGTGACTGGTGGGCTGAGGGGGAGGGGGAGGGGAATTAACAGGGGCAGCAGGGTGACTGGTCGGCTGAGGGGGAAGGGGTAGAACAGGGGCAGCAGGGCGACTGGTGGGCTGAGGGGGATTAACATGGACGGAGGGAGGGGGTTCAACAGGGGCAGCAGGGTGACTGGTGTACTGAGGGGGGTTAACATGGACGGAGGGAGGGGGTTTAACAGAGGCAGCAGGGTGACTGGTGGGCTGAGGGGGGTTAACATGGACGGAGGGAGGGGGTTTAACAGAGGCAGCAGGGTAACTGGTTGGCTGAGGGGGGTTAACATGGACGGAGGGAGGGGGGATTCAGGGGGAGATAAAAGATTATGGCTTATTAGGTCCCCCCCAATAAAAAAACGTTCCCTGAAATCTCTTTTCTGTGCAGCTTTTTGATCTGAATACCCCGTCTCCAGGCAGCTGTTCTACAACACAACATTATACAACATGCTGGTTTGGTTTGTCCTCGTGTCAGCTGCTACATCTGAATGGAGGTTTAGCTTGTTTTTTTTATTTTGGATGTGATGAATGAATACAATAATGAAGGGTTCAGTTAGTTATTGGGAGGGAAGCAACTCTGTTGAAGGCTTCAGTAGATAACAACTCCTTTCTCTATTACCTGCAGAATCCATTTCATAAACCATATACCATTTTCAAAAACAAACTGAAATAGCAATGACTTCCTTCTAATTCTCCTGGGAGATTTCTGAAGACTGAGAAGGAAGTCATTGCTATTCCCACGGTGGGAATTATGAAATCCTTTTATCTCAATCTTCTCTGGATATTACCTCAAGCGCGAGGTTTGTTGAGCTAACGTCTCATTCTGAGGTAAACCCCAGAGGGAAAGATTATATAAATAACGTTAGATCAGAATATCATTCCACATTTTACATTTTAGAAAGCAGACGCTCTTATCCAGAGAGACCTACAGTTAGTGCATTCATCTTAAGATAGGTAGGTGGGACAACCACATATCCCAGTCACAGAAAGAACATGTTTCCTCGGTAAAGTAGCTGTTAGTAAAGTAGCTGTCAGTAAAGTAGCTGTCAGTAGAATAGCTGTCAGTAAAGTAGCTGTCAGTAAAGTAGCTGTCAGTAAAGTAGCTGTCAGTAAAGTAGCTGTGAGTAGCGTAGCTGTCAGTAAAGTAGCTTTCAGTAGAGTAGCTGTCAGTAGAGTAGCTTTCAGTAGAGTAGCTGTCAGTAGAGTAGCTGTCAGTAGAGTAGCTGTCAGAGTAGCTGTCAATAAATCCACAGCTAGTAAGAGTGATAATTCTCCATCATACCCCTCTAACATCAAACATTACATATTTTTGTTTATTTATGTGACTCAAGGTCTCTCTGTCTAGTAGTTACCCAGTATACTATGTATGACCTACAGTGGGGCAAAAAAGTATTTAGTCAGCCACCAATTGTGCAAGTTCTCCCACTTAAAAAGATGAGAGGCCTGTATGTACCAGTATGCAGCATAGATATACTATGTAAGGCCTATTTAACAGTGTGCAGCAGAAATATTGACACAATTTACTAAGTGTAAAATCATGTCAAGAAAATATTTTAGAGAAATACAAGAGACTTGTGTCCTTTGTGACTTTAGTTATCTAGCCTGTGATACTATGCCACATCTACACAACTGTAAAATACCATGTGATGTATGGCAATAAGCAGTCACAACGTGCAAGCACACTGAATTTGCATCCCAAATGGCTCCATATTCCCTATATAGTGCACAACTTTAGACCAGAGCCCTATTCCCTATATAGTGCAGTACTTTAGACCAGAGCCCTATTCCCCATATAGTGCACTACTTTAGACCAGAGCCCTATTCCCCATATAGTGCACTACTTTAGACCAGGGCCTATACCCTATAGACTGCACTACTTTAGACCAGAACCAGATGTGGGACCTAGTCAACAGTTGTGAGCTTACCATTTCAAATGCAGCCTATCTGGTTGATTGAAACATACTTCCTCCCTGTGTGGAATGACCTGTGGTCTCTATGATAGAACAGCCTGATGAATAACAGACTGGGTAGAATGACCTGTGGTCTCTATGATAGAACATCCTGATGAATAACAGACAGTACTCTGGGTAGAATGACCTGTGGTCTCTATGATAGAACAGCCTGATGAATAACAGACAGTACTCTGGGTGGAATGACCTGTGGTCTCTATGATAGAACAGCCTGATGAATAACAGACTGGGTAGAATGACCTGTGGTCTCTATGATAGAACAGCCTGATGAATAACAGACAGTACTCTGGGTAGAATGACCTGTGCTCTCTATGATAGAACATCCTGATGAATAACAGACAGTACTCTGGGTAGAATGACCTGTGGTCTCTATGATAGAACAGCCTGATGAATAACAGACAGTACTCTGGGTGGAATGACCTGTGGTCTCTATGATAGAACAGCCTGATGAATAACAGACTGGGTAGAATGACCTGTGGTCTCTATGATAGAACAGCCTGATGAATAACAGACAGTACTCTGGGTAGAATGACCTGTGCTCTCTATGATAGAACATCCTGATGAATAACAGACAGTACTCTGGGTAGAATGACCTGTGGTCTCTATGATAGAACAGCCTGATGAATAACAGACAGTACTCTGGGTGGAATGACCTGTGGTCTCTATGATAAAACAGCCTGATGAATAACCATCCCGAGTTCATCAGGCCAGTCAATTTAGCATTTCTGCAGTATTTTTGAGCATGTCAAATTTGTGATGATACATGGCAAATGGACAAAACATCCTGATTTGGCATTTTCAAATCTTTCATATTGCATTTGGACATTTCTTATGGCATTTGGCCAAAAAAAGTGGCTTTTGACTCTGACCTTTGACTTCCTAGGAAATCATATTTCAAATGCACAAAGTTATAAAAAAAAAAAAAAAAAAAAAAAATGATAATAAATATGACTAAAGTATGTTGATACAGTTCTTATACATGTGTAATTGACACAAAATTCGAAAGAATTTCAAAAAGCGGTCCAGAAAGCACTTTAAGGGGGTGATACGTTTTTGAAAAAATGTTCAGTTTTTAAAAATGTTACTTTTGGATGTTGACTTGTGTTACATTTGTAATATGAAAAACCACTGAACAGGTAACTGTTGGATTTTTAAAGTGTTACACTTGGCATTTGCCATATGGCATTTGCAATCAACTTTGAATGAAACGACTCCGAATTGAGTGGTATTGGACACCGTGTATATGGTTTGTCCAGTGCCAATGACTTCCCATAAATTGTTGTACATTTCAGGGGGGTGTTCCCTTACATTCTATAATGTTGCCCTTCCATCCTATAGTGTTGCTCTTCCATCCTATAATGTTGCCCTTCCATCCTATAGAGTTGCTGTTACAGATACAGGTATCCTGTGTGTGTATTTCTTTTCTCTCCTTCTCCCCTCACAGGTGGCAATCATCATTCCCCAATCAGTCACCATGCAGTCATCAATCAGAAGACACACCTCCTCCTTTCCCTTGGTTTAAAAACCCTGTCAGTTGTTTTTTCATGAGCTCCATCCCTCTGTCAATCTCTCGGTAGATCTCTGGTTTTGTTTTCACTACTACATGTCACTTTGTCGCCACCTGTGAGTATTGTTTTTGTTATGGTATTTGTTTGACTGTGGGAAAAGGGGGAACCAAGACAAGTCGCCCATGGGCATGCACTACGCGTAGGACTACTTTGTCTAAGAACACTAGGTAGAACTGGGCGGACCACCCACTGTATTTTTGGTTAGTTAGTTAGCTGTATTGAAGTGGGCTAGTCTAGCTTAGGGGTGTTTTGGTTAGTTAGCTGTATTGAAGTGGGCTAGTCTAGCTTAGGGGTGTTTTGGTTAGGTAGCTGTATTGAAGTGGGCTAGTCTAGCTTAGGGGTGTTTTGGTTAGGTAGCTGTATTGAAGTGGGCTAGTCTAGCTTAGGGGTGTTTTGGTTAGTTAGCTGTATTGAAGTGGGCTAGTCTAGCTTAGGGGTGTTTTGGTTAGTTAGCTGTATTGAAGTGGGCTAGTCTAGCTTAGGGGTGTTTTGGTTAGTTAGCTGTATTGAAGTGGGCTAGTCTAGCTTAGGGGTGTTTTGGTTAGTTAGCTGTATTGAAGTGGGCTAGTCTAGCTTAGGGGTGTTTTGGTTAGGTAGCTGTATTGAAGTGGGCTAGTCTAGCTTAGGGGTGTTTTGGTTAGGTAGCTGTATTGAAGTGGGCTAGTCTAGCTTAGGGGTGTTTTGGTTAGTTAGCTGTATTGAAGTGGGCTAGTCTAGCTTAGGGGTGTTTTGGTTAGTTAGCTGTATTGAAGTGGGCTAGTCTAGCTTAGGGGTGTTTTGGTTAGTTAGCTGTATTGAAGTGGGCTAGTCTAGCTTAGGGGTGTTTTGGTTAGTTAGCTGTATTGAAGTGGGCTAGTCTAGCTTAGGGGTGTTTTGGTTAGTTAGCTGTATTGACGTGGGTTAGTCTAGCTTAGGGGTGTTTTGGTTAGTTAGCTGTATTGAAGTGGGCTAGTCTAGCTTAGGGGTGTTTTGGTTAGTTAGCTGTATTGAAGTGGGCTAGTCTAGTTTAGGGGTGTTTTGGTTAGTTAGCTGTATTGACGTGGGTTAGTCTAGCTTAGGGGTGTTTTGGTTAGTTAGCTGTATTGAAGTGGGCTAGTCTAGTTTAGGGGTGTTTTGGTTAGTTAGCTGTATTGAAGTGGGCTAGTCTAGCTTAGGGGTGTTTTGGTTAGTTAGCTGTATTGACATGGGTTAGTCTAGCTTAGGGGTGTTTTGGTTAGTTAGCTGTATTGAAGTGGGCTAGTCTAGCTTAGGGGTGTTTTGGTTAGTTAGCTGTATTGAAGTGGGCTAGTCTAGTTTAGGGGTATTTTGGGATATTTGTTTCTTTCCTTGGGTCCAGCTCAGCCCCTTTTCCTGCTCCCCCCCCGCCCTCCTCATACCGTGTGTTTGCAAATAAAAAGAGTTATTGACGGTAATTTGGTTGTCTGTGGTTTCTTTCGTTCTCACTGTTACTTTGTCACTATTATACTTTGCATGAGTTATGTTACGGATCTCGTTACCACCCCCCCTAGACTGCCGGGCTAAAGGGATTCGTACCAGTTGCACATTCTATAGTTGCCCTTCCTTCCTGTAGTGCTGTATGTCTCCTCTGTGTCTCTCTTCCCAGAAGTTTCCCTCTTCCCTCCCTCACTTTCTTTCGCCTGGCTGGTCATGGCTCTTATGTTCTGCACTGATAGATTCAGGTAAAGTCCCCAGGGCAGAACAGAGCAGAGGAGATGAGATGAAAGGAAAGGAAAGAAGAGAAGAGAGGAGAGGAGGGCAGAGGAGAGGAGGGCAGAGGAGAGGAGGGCAGAGGAGAGGAGGGCAGAGTAGAGGAGGGTAGAGGAGAGGAGCGCAGAGGAGTATTTTCTGCTCCAAATATGGCATTTCATTATGTAGTCACGTTTCTCCTAGCTGCTTACACACATGCCTTCCTTCACTTCCATTCCACTACAGATGGCACATGTGACGTCACTCGAAGATGAGTGATGGAGTTGATGTACCCTGGAGTGCTTACACATTTTATCACTGCTTTAATGCTGAAATAATACTGTCTGTGTCATCAGGTTCAAATGAAACCATCTTCTCTCTAAGCCCAGTAGTGTGATGTATAGAGAGCATGTATAGATATCATGTATAGAGAGCATGTATAGATATCATGTATAGAGAGGATGTATAAATATAATGTATAGAGAGCATGTATAGAGAGCATGTATAGAGAGCATTTATAGAGAGCATGTATAGAGGGCATGTATAGAGAGCATGTATAGATATCATGTATAGAGAGAATGTACAGAGAGGATGAGGAACAGGGAGTGGCTGTAGGAGGCCAGACGGAGCTTGCCGCAGAGTCTTGCTTTGTGCGCACACTGTGCATGTGGCAACGAAGGCTGAGACATCAGGAACCATGGTGGGCCGCCAGAAGCGTTGACGGAGGAAAACCAGTGTTCAATGAGTACCAGGATGACAGGTAAACCTGGAGGAGTGAGCCCATTCCAGGACCTGAGACCGGACCGAATCTGGAACAAACAGACGGTAAGCCAGGTCCTCCCCAGGGTCCGACTGGGAACGCTGTACCCTGGGAACAAGAGCCTCAATTCCCCAAACAGAAGCCACCGAACAAGAGGCAGGGAGAGTGGTCTCAGATTCAGAGGGAGTGGCAGTGGAACTGTACAGATGGGATAGAGCATCTGGCTTCACATTCTTTGACCTTGGTCGGTAGGAGATGGTGAAATTGAACCTGGTAACTAACAGAGGCCTACGAGATTGCCTTGGGTTGAGGTTCTTGGCAGTGCAGAGGTAATCTACATTTTTATGATCAGTCTATACCAGGAATGGATGTTCTGCCCCTTCCAGCCTGTGTCTCCACTCCTCCAGAGCCATATTCACAGCTAGGAGTGAGCCATCTTCACAGCTAGGAGTTCCCGGTTCCCAACATCATAGTTCCTCTCCGCAGGGTTGAGACAATGGGACATGAAAGTACACGGACTAAACTTTTGGTCCTGGACGGATCGCTGGGAAAGAATGTCCCCTACTCCCATGTCGGAAGCAACAACCTCCACCACAAACTGACGAGTTGGATCCGGATGGATGAGGATAGGAGCAGTAGTGAATCGCTGCTTAAGATCCCCAAAAGCCTTGTCTGCTGCTGGAGACCATGTGAACACTACCCTGGGAGAGGTAAGCCACCAGGTTGCTGTAGATCTGAATGAAACGGTAGTAGAAATTAGCAAAACCCAGAAACAGTTGGGGTTGCACCCTGGATGTGGGCTGGGGCCAATCCATCATCACTCTCACCTTCCCCGGATCCATCTGTACATTCCCTTCAGCAATAGTGCATCCTAGAAAGGAGAACTCACACTTCTCAGTCTTTACAAACAACTGATTCTCCAAGAGGCACTGAAGAACCTGTCGAATACGGAGAATGTGTTCCTGGGCAGAACGAGAATAAACCAGGATGTCATTGAGGTAGATAAAAACAAAACGATTCAACATATCCCGGAGCACATCGTTGACCAGAGCCTGTAAAACAGCAGGCGCGTTGGTGAGTCCCAACGGCATAACTAAAACATGTCCAATGGCAGTGTTGAAAGCTGTCTTCCACTCGTCTCCATCGCGTATCCGCACAAGATGGTAGGCATTCCGAAGGTCCCGTTTGGTGAAGATAGTAGAACCCTGGAGAGGTTTGAAAGCTGAGGAGAGGTAGAAGGTACCAATTTTTTTAAATTGTAATAACATTAAGACCCTGGTAATCAATACATGGACGCAGGGTCTTGTCCCTTTTCCCCACAAAGAAGAGTCCTGCACCGGCAGGAGAGGCAGAAGGGCGAATGCTCCCAGCAGCCAGAGAGTTCTCAATGTACTCGTCCATGGCCTTGGTCTCAGCTTTCGACTCTGTCAGTCACCACATTCTTATCGGCAGACTCAATAGCCTTGGTTTCTCAAATGACTGCCTCGCCTGGTTCACCAACTACTTCTCAGATAGAGTTCAGTGTATCATATCGGAGGGCCTGTTGTCCGGACCTCTGGTAGTCTCTATGGGGTACCACAGGGTTCAATTCTCAGGCTGACTATTTTCTCTGTATATATCAACGATGTCGCTCTTGCTGCTGGTGATTCTCTGATCCACCTCTATGCTGACGACACCATTCTGTATACATCTGGCCCTTCATTGGACAATGTGTTTTAATAAACCTCCAAACGAGCTTCAATGCCATACAACACTTCTCCTGTGGCCTCCAACTGCTCCTAAATGCTAAACAAATTAAATGCATGCTCTTCAACCGAACGCTGCCCGCACCCGCCCGCCCAACTAGCATCACTACTCTGGATGGTTCTGACATAGAATATGTGGACAACTACAAATACCTAGGTGTCTGGTGAGACTGTAAAATCTCCTTCCAGACTCACATTAAGCATCTCCAATCCAAAATCAAATCAATAATTGATTTCCTATTTTGAAATAAAGCCTCCTTCACTCATGATGCCAAACATACCCTCGTAAAACTGACTATCCTACCGATCCTTGACTGCGGCGATGTCATTTACAAAATAGCCTCCAACACTCTACTCAGCAAATTGGATGCAGTCTATCTCAGTGCCATCCATTTTGTCACCAAAGCCCCGTATACTACCCCCCACTGCGACCTGTATGCTCTCGTTGGCTGGCCCTCGCTACATATTTGTCGCCAAACCCACTGGCTCCAGGTCATCTATAAATCTTTGCTAGGTAAAGCCCCGCCTCATCTCAGCTCACTGGTCAACATAGCAGCACCCACCTGTAGCAGGGATGGAGGTGTGACCAGGCAGGTACTAGGGATGGAGGTGTGACCAGGCAGGTACTAGGGATGGAGGTGTGACCAGGCAGGTACTAGGGATGGAGGTGTGACCAGGCAGGTACTAGGGATGGAGGTGTGACCAGGCAGGTACTAGGGATGGAGGTGTGACCAGGCAGGTACTAGGGATGGAGGTGTGACCAGGCAGGTACTAGGGATGGAGGTGTGACCAGGCAGGTACTAGGGATGGAGGTGTGACCAGGCAGGTACTAGGGATGGAGGTGTGACCATGTACTAGGGATGGAGGTGTGACCAGGTACTAGGGATGGAGGTGTGACCAGGTACTAGGGATGGAGGTGTGACCAGGTACTAGGGATGGAGGTGTGACTAGGGATGGAGGTGTGACCAGGTACTAGGGATGGAGGTGTGACCAGGCACTAGGGATGGAGGTGTGACCAGGTACTGGGGATGGAGGTGTGACCAGGCACTAGGGATGGAGGTGTGACCAGGCACTAGGGATGGAGGAGTGACCAGGTACTAGGGATGGAGGTGTGACCAGGCAGGTACTAGGGATGGAGGTGTGACCAGGTACTAGGGATGGAGGTGTGACCAGGCACTAGGGATGGAGGAGTGACCAGGTACTAGGGATGGAGGTGTGACCAGGCACTAGGGATGGAGGTGTGACCAGGCACTAGGGATGGAGGAGTGACCAGGTACTAGGGATGGAGGTGTGACCAGGCACTAGGGATGGAGGTGTGACCAGGCACTAGGGATGGAGGAGTGACCAGGTACTAGGGATGGAGGTGTGACCAGGCACTAGGGATGGAGGAGTGACCAGGTACTAGGGATGGAGGTGTGACCAGGCACTAGGGATGGAGGTGTGACCAGGTACTAGGGATGGAGGTGTGACCAGGCACTAGGGATGGAGGAGTGACCAGGTACTAGGGATGGAGGTGTGACCAGGCACTAGGGATGGAGGTGTGACCAGGCACTAGGGATGGAGGAGTGACCAGGTACTAGGGATGGAGGTGTGACCAGGCACTAGGGATGGAGGAGTGACCAGGTACTAGGGATGGAGGTGTTATCATGCTGGTCTGGGCAGATCAAATGTAGTCGTTGTTTGTTTGCGTCTGCACGTTGTTGTTCATATATGTATGTTTGTGTATTTAAAAGTTAAATAGTAAAATAAATATATTATATATATATTTTTAATTGATGCCCATGGATCTTCAGGTGGGGTCTACTTTCTACTAAATCTGAGAGATGTTGACATTTGAAATCACCTGTATTCTAAATTGTATCCTAGTCCTTGGCCCTGGTCAACAGTAGTGCACTGTACAGGAGACGGTGTCATTTGGGAGACATACATTATTACCGATGTCTGTCTCTACAGAATATCAGGCTGAGCTTCTGCAGAGATTGTAACTGGCAGACTGTGGGACTTGGCTGGCATACACGCACAATGAACACACACACACACTGGCCTGGTACACACCGACACTGGCCTGGTACTCACCGACAATGGCCTGGTACACACCGACAATGGCCTGGTACACACCGACAATGGCCTGGTACACACAGACTCTGGCCTAGTACACACAAACACTGGCCTGGTACACACCGACAATGGCCTGGTACACACAGACTCTGGCCTAGTACACACAAACACTGGCCTGGTACACACAGACTCTGGCCTAGTACACACAAACACTGGCCTGGTACACACAGACTGAACCTAGATGAAACCTCTCTCCTGGATGAAACTATGGACCAGTCATTCTCTCCCACCTTCACCTATAGGTACTAGTTAGTGCTGGCTGAGTTAGTGATGGCTGACTTAGTGATGGCTGACTTAGTGATGGCTGACTTAGTGATGGCCGAGTTAGTGCTGGCTGAGTTAGTGCTGGCTGACTTCGTGCTGTATAGCCTATTTGAGCCAATGCAAACAGAACACTATTCATATCTACACTGAGCAAAATGCAACAATTTCAACGATTTTACTGAGTTACAGTTCATAAGGAAATCAGTCAATTGAAATAAATAAATTACGCCCTAATCTATGGATTTCACATGACTGGGAATACAGATATGCATCTGTTGGTAACAGATACCTTAAAAAAAGGTAGAGGGGTGTGGATCAGAAAACCAGTCAGTATCTGGTGTGACCACCATTTGTTCATGCAGAGTGACATCTCCTTCACATAGAGTTGATCAGGCAGTTGATTGTGGCCTGTTGTCCCACTCCTCTCCAATGGCTGTGTGAAGTGGCTGGATATTGGCGGGAACTGGAACAAGATGTCGTACACATCGATACAGAGCATCCCAAACATGCTCAATGGGTGACATGTCTGGTGAGAATGCAGGCCATGGGAGAACTGGGACATTCCCAGCTTCCAGGAATTGTGTACAGATCCTTGCGACATGGGGCTGTGCATTATCATGCTGAAACATGAGGTGATGGTGGCGGATGAATGGCACGACAATGGGCCTCAGGATTTCTTTGTGGTATCTCTGTGCATTCAGATTGCCATCAATAAAATGTGATTGGGTTTGTTGTTCGTAGCCTATGCCTGCCCATACCATAACCCCACCGGCACCATGGGGCGCTCTGTTCACAACATAGACATCTGTAAACCGCTCGCCCACACAACGCCATCTGCCGTCTACCCGGTACAGTTGAAACTGGGATTCATCCGTGAAGAGCACACTTCTCCAGCGTACCAGTGGCCATCGAAGGTGAGCAGTTACCCCCTGAAAACGGTTACGATGCCGATCTGCAGCCAGGTCAAGACCCTGGTGAGGACGACGAGCACGCAGACGAGCTTCCCTGAGATGGTATCTGACCGTTTGTGCAGAAATTCTTTGTTTGTGCAAAGCCCCAATTTTTTACATTGGATGTTTGCTTTCTTCCCTTACATTTCTCCATTTGCTTTAAGAATGTACGAGTGACCGCGTGTGTGTAGCATATGTGTTTGTGTTTGTCTGTGTGCAGTACAGACATTTAGTGTGAAGTTATGTGTGTCCCACCACAATCCCTTGATTTAATGACATTTAGTGTGAAGCTATGTGTGTCCCACCACGGTCTCTCCATTTAATAACAATTCCTCCACTGCTCCTTCTTTCCCATCCATCTCTGTCACCATGGCAACCAACCGAAAGGAGTAAGCTGACACATTTGTCTTGTGGGGCCTGACCCTGTTCTTGTTTTCACATACAGCTGCCTGCCCTTCTCCCCAAAAACACCCCCCCCTCCCCTCACCCCAACATTCCCTCTACCCCTCCCTCTCTCCTCCCAAAGACTCCTCCCTCTTTCCCTCTCTCCTTCCAAACATTGCATTAACACGTTATTGCCTTTGAATGGGGCTCTCCCCTAAACCAAACCGGGCTAACCTATAGTCTGTGTGTGGGCTGGGCACCTCCCCTCTCCTCTACCCTCTCCTGTCTTCTCTTCTTTTCTCATCTCCTCTCATCTCCTCCGTCCCAAAACTCCACCCTACACTGCAATTAACACAGCACACCTCTGAATGGGGCTCTTCCCTAAAAGTGTGTAGTCTCCGCCATAAACAAATGGTTTGCTCTGTCACCCTGATCAGGCTTTATCGAATACCCGAGCTGACAAGGTAAAAATCTGTCGTTCTGCACCCTGAACAATGCAGTTAACTCACTATTCCTAGGCCATCATTGTAAATAAGAATTTGTTCTTAACTGACTTGCCTAGTTAAATACAGGTAAAATTTAAAAAACAAATGTTGTCTGGGATCTCTCACTCTGATCAGGCTTTAGTCTGGGATTTCTCATCCTGATCAGGCTTTAGTCTGAGATCTCTAACCCTGATCAGGCTTTAGTCTGAGATCTCTAACCCTGATCAGGCTTTAGTCTGAGATCTCTAACCCTGATCAGGCTTTAGTCTGAGATCTCTAACCCTGATCAGGCTTTAGTCTGAGATCTCTAACCCTGATCAGGCTTTAGTCTGAGATCTCTAACCCTGATCAGGCTTTAGTCTGAGATCTCTAACCCTGATCAGGCTTTAGTCTGAGATCTCTAACCCTGATCAGGCTTTAGTCTGAGATCTCTAACCCTGATCAGGCTTTAGTCTGAGATCTCTAACCCTGATCAGGCTTTAGTCTGGGATCTCCCAAAACAAGAAAGTTGGGACTCTAGAAAGAGGCCGAGTTATCGAGTTGAAAATCCGAGTTGGATGACCGTTCAAAACTATTTTTCAGTCGGACCTCATTTTTTTCCCAAGTTCCCAGTTGTCTTGAAAGCACTGATGTCGGAAGTCTGAGATTTCCGAGTTCCCAGTTCCCAGTTCCCAGTTCCGAGTTCCCAGTTGTTTTGAATGCGGCAAAAATCCCAATCATTACTGATTGTCATAGCTAGCCACCATGCATGAATCTGCAGGTAGCTAAAGATAACCAACTAGGTTCAACTATCAATGCAAACGGATTATCTTACCCGTATACATGGATGAACGCTTCTCCCTCTGTCACGGTTGCCGTGGTTGCCCTTTAGCTTGAAGATGTAATCCAGAGACAGGTGTTTTATACAACAGACTTCTGTGTTTCTCTTTGACTCCCTCTGCAATCAAACGCCAGAATGTTCTCCATTTCCTTAGGTATCATATTGTGCTACCACCTGGCTACCACTGGACATTCCATTGATTCCATTGATTGGGCATTCCACTGGGCATTCCACTGGGCATTCCACTGTTGATCGGCATTTATACCCCATCACTGTCATCAGAATACGTTTAACCTAAATAGGGGATTTCCTCATTGTCCGATTTATTTTCAGTGTCAGAGAGAGTCAGAGTGGCACGATCATCACCCAGAAAGTGGAGAGCAGTAGCTACTGCAAAAGTGACAGAGAGGGAGACGCGTTCAGTCTAGCTACATTTTCAGAAGTTACATTTTGCAGTTCTTAATATCTTTAAAAAAAAGTAGTAGCTGCAGTAGAAAGGACTATCTACACATACTGACCAGCTCACGTTATAGACAGAAGCATGTTACATGGCAGACCAATCAGAAATCATCTCTCGGCATGACCCGCCCATCCATTATCTCATCCAATCATGGCAAGCGCTAAGGTTCCTGTCGTTTTCCGTGGCTAAACCAACTAGGCTCGTAATTTAAGCCTTTGACTCGTATTTGCAGATGGCAATGTTATTAAGTCACATGAAAGTTTACAAGTTCCAGAAGGCATTTCTGCTCCAAAATCCAATTTTTATTGAAAATAAATGTTGATGTTCAAATGCCTCTCCTGTGAAATAGTGACGTGCGACATAAGCCTAGTTTCCTGAAACGAGTCATAAATGTAGTTTATTTGAATAAAAGGACGCTAATTTACAAAATTTGACATAAGCTCACCACAAATGGCAACCTAATAGTGCAGTCATTTCGACCAGAGCCCTATCCCTAATATAGTGCACTACTTTAGACCAGAGCCCTATTCCCTATATAGTGCACTACTTTAGACCAGAGCCCTATTCCCTATATAGTGCACTACTTTAGACCAGAGCCCTATACCTAATATAGTGCACTACTTTAGACCAGAGCCCTATACCTAATACAGTGCACTACTTTAGACCAGAGCCCTATACCTAATATAGTGTAAATCTCTAGACCAGAGCCCTATTCCAAATATAGTGCACTACTTTAGACCAGAGCCCTATACCTAATATAGTGTACTACTTTAGACAGGGCCCTATTCCCTATATAGTGCACTACTTTAGACCAGAGCCCTATACCTAATATAGTGCACTACTTTAGACCAGAACTCCATTCCCTATATAGTGCACTACTATAGACCAGAGCCCTATTCCCTATATAGTGCACTACTTTAGACCAGAGCCCTATTCCCTATATAGTGCACTACTTTAGACCAGAACCCTATTCCCTATATAGTGCACTACTTTAGACCAGAGCCCTAATCCCTATATAGTGCACTACTTTAGACCAGAGCCCTAATCCCTATATAGTGCACTACTTTAGACCAGAGCCCTAATCCCTATATAGTGCACTACTTTAGACCAGAGCCCTAATCCCTATATAGTGCACTACTTTAGACCAAAGCCCTATTCCCTATATAGTGCACTACTTTAGACCAGAGCCCTAATCCCTATATAGTGCACTACTTTAGACCAGAGCCCTAATCCCTATATAGTGCACTACTTTAGACCAGAACCCTATTCCCTATATAGTGCACTACTTTAGACCAGAACCCTATTCCCTATGTAGTGCACTACTTTAGACCAGAGCCCTATTCCCTATATAGTGCACTACTTTAGACCAGAACCCTATTCCCTATGTAGTGCACTACTTTAGACCAGAGCCCTATTCCCTATGTAGTGCACTACTTTAGACCAGAGCCCTATCAGGTGCAGTACTGGGAGACAGCCACTGTGGAGAGATACACTTCATATAATTGCAGTCTGAAAAATATATAGGTCACAGTGAAATATATATAGGTCACAGTGAAAAATATATAGGTCACAGTGAAATATATTTTCCTCTGTGTTTCATTGCAAGTGACACTTGGTTCTCTGGAGAGCTGAAGAATGTATCTGAATGATCAGGAATCATTGGAGTGAATGACTCAGCTGTCGTCCTTGGTTAGATTCACAGGGAGCCAGACAATGTGACAGACTGGGATAGGATGGGATGGAGCTGGGTTTGGGGGCCTGAGGAGAGGTGTGTGTGTTTCAAGTCTCACGTTTTATTAGTGCGGGATATGCATGGTATACATCGTCCAATGACATGCTCAGTTGCAGGTTCCTTCTGGACAATGCAACATCAGCAAGAGATAAGAAAATGTAAGAATACCAACAAAGTAAATGACAGTAGAATGGAAGAAACATGTTAGTATCAGTATAATACAGGAAGGCAGCATTTCTAGAACAGTATTTACATGTGTTTTGGTGATGGGGGGAGGGGCGTGTATAAACGGAGCTGTATATAATAAGAGTCTGGAAGCAGCAGTTGTGATGTGTGTGTAGCACGAATGTATATGTGTGTGTATGTATCTCTCTGTGTGTGTGTGTGTGTGTGTGTGTGTGTGTGTGTGTGTGTGTGTGTGTGTGTGTGTGTGTGTGTGTGTGTGTGTGTGTGTGGTAAGGTGTGTCGAATCAGAGCAGGTGGTCAGTCCATTTCAAGTGTTCCGCAGTCTGATGGCTTGTAGATAGAAACGGTCTCTGAGCCGGTTGGTATCAGACCTCATGCTCTGATACAGTCTGATGGCTTGTAGATAGAAACGGTCTCTGAGCCGGTTGGTATCAGACCTCATGCTCCGATACCATCTGCCCGTTGGTAAGGGAGTGAACAGCTCTTGGCTGGGGTGTGTGGGGTCCTTGATGATGCTGCAGGCCTTCCTCAGGGAACCGTTGAGCAGATGTCCTGGATGGGTGAGATCACGGTCCCGGTGATGTACTGGGCAGTCTACACCACCCGCTGGAAGGACTTGCGGTCATGGACGGACCAATTCCCCTGATGTAACCGGTCAGGAAGCTCTCGATGGTGCAGGGGTGGTATTTGGAGATAAACCTGGGCGGCATGACGATTTCCTATCCCTCCAATACGATGTAAAGAATCTTGACACAAGTGGTAGTGTTGTTGGTCCATGTAAAGTCCTCGGTGATGTGGACGATGTGAACTTAAAACTACTGTAGTCCTGCTGATATGGATGTTCCCTCCTCTGCTTCCGGAAGTCGACTCCTTTGTATAGTGTGTGTGTGTGTGTGTGTGTGTGTGTGTGATGTGACAGAGTGGGATGGGTTTGGTCTGTCTGTCTGTCTGTCTGTCTGCTGCCCTGAGCATGCATCCCTGACTCACTTTTGTTTATATAACAGTAAACCATTCAGGTCTGGTTAGCATCGGGGGTGGCAGTATGTTTGTCACTATGGTGATGACGGTGTTGGCTGTCTATAGTGATGACGTTGTTGGCTGTCTATGGTGACAACAGGGTGTTGGCTGTTTATGGTGATGATGGTGTTGGCTGTCTATAGTGATGACGGTGTTGGCCGTCTATGGTGACAACAGGGTGTTGGCTGTTTATGGTGATGATGGTGTTGGCTGTCTATAGTCATGACAGTGTTGGCTGTTTATGGTAATGATGGTGTTGGCTGTCTATGGTGATGACGGTGTTGGCTGTCTATGGTGATGACGGTGTTGGCTGTCTATGGTGATGACGGTGTTGGCTGTCTATGGTGATGACGGTGTTGGCTGTCTATGGTGATGACGGTGTTGGCTGTCTATAGTGATGACGGGGTTGGCCGTCTATGGTGATGATGGTGTCGGCTGTCTATGGTGATGATGGTGTTGGCTGTCTATGGTGATGATGGTGTTGGCTGTCTATGGTGATGATGGTGTTGGCTGTCTATGGTGATGACGGTGTTGGCTGTCTATGGTGATGATGGTGTTGGCTGTCTATGGTGATGATGTGTTGGCTGTCTATAGTGATGATGGTGTTGGCTGTCTATAGTGATGATGGTGTTGGTTGTCTACGGTGATGATGGTGTTGGCTGTCTATGGTGATGATGGTGTTGGCCGTCTATGGTGACAACAGGGTGTTGGCTGTCTATGGTGATGACGGTGTTGGCTGTCTATGGTGATGATGGTGTTGGCTGTCTATGGTGACAACAGGGTGTTGGCTGTCTATGGTGATGACGGTGTTGGCTGTCTATGGTGATGATGGTGTTGGCTGTCTATGGTGATGATGGTGTTGGCTGTCTATGGTGATGACGGTGTTGGCTGTCTATGGTGATGATGGTGTTGGCTGTCTATGGTGACAACAGGGTGTTGGCTGTCTATGGTGACAACAGGGTGTTGGCTGTCTATGGTGATGACGGTGTTGGCTGTCTATGGTGATAACAGGGTGTTTGCTGTCTATGGTGATGATGGTGTTGGCTGTCTATGGTGATGACGGTCATGGCTGTCTATGGTGATGACGGTGTTGGCTGTCTATGGTGATGACGGTGTTGGCTGTCTATAGTGATGATGGTGTTGGCTGTCTATGGTGATGACGGTGTTGGCTGTCTATGGTGATGACGGAGAATGTGATGACGGAGAATGTTTCCCTTACCCCGTGCTCTCTTCTTCTTCTTCTTAATTTGGTGCTTCCTGTTCTGCTCTGAGGAGCTGCCCTCCATGCTGACCCTCCTGCTCCTCTTCCTCCAGAACAGCCTCTTTAGAGTCAGAAGATAGCCGATCCTTTCAGCCATGGGTTTAACAAAGCCCACCCTGATTCAATCCTCGTCCCCTGAGGAGACACACGCTCTTGCGTTATACCAATTAACACGTTGATGTACAGTATAGTGTAAATGAGAATACCATGAGTCCTGTCGTTCATGGAATGGTACAACACAGTCATTTAATTGTATAACATGTTTCTATTCAGATGACTGAAACACTGTCTGTAGCCTTCTGTCCTTCTGGTGATGGTGAGTCACATAGTGAGTAATCCACAAAAGCTGTTTTCTTATCAATCTATGAAACCCGTATGAATAATGTAGGCCTAGTTAGTCTGCCTAGAAGTCCACTGTTCTCACGTCTAAACCTATTGATTTCTCACGTCTAAACACATTGATTTCTCATATCTCACGTCTAAACCTATTGATTTCCCACATCTAAACCTATTGATTTCCCAAATGTAAACCTATTGATTTCCCAAATCTAAACCTATTGATTTCCCATATCTAAACCTATTGATTTCCCATATCTAAACCTATTGATTTCCCATATCTAAACCTATTGATTTCCCATATCTAAACCTATTGATTTCCCATATCTAAACCTATTGATTTCCCATATCTAAACCTATTGATTTCCCATATCTAAACCTATTGATTTCCCATATCTAAACCTATTGATTTCTCATATCTGTCTGGTAGAATGTAGATATTTCACCCACTGTGGGACAGTTTCCCAGACACAGAATAAGACTGGTTCTGGATTAAAATACTATTTCATCTGAGACCTGTTTTAAATCTATGTCTAATATGTGTCCAGGAAACCAGCCCTTCATTATCACATTAAATACCTTGTATTTAGACTCATTTATGCACTTCCTTCCTATGCTACTGATAAAATAAGATCACACGGGGCTCTACTGCCCTCTGCTGTTCATTTAGTGTAAGTACAGTTATGTCTGATATTTTAGGTTTATTTGAACATATATAGAAACAAACATCAAATGTGATGTCATACAATACATAAAACACAGTTATTTAGATATAATCTGCCTAAATATGTGGACAGGATATGAGGAAATTGACCCTTAGTGATTCCCTCTTAGGGCCACCCTAGGACTCGCTCTGGGCCAGTCTGGGGGCATTATAACTGCTGAGGTTTTACTGGCTTTTGAGGTGCCTGAAATATATAAGAGCGGACCAGATCGGAATATGTGTCCCAAATGGCCCCTATTCCCTATATAGTGCACAACTTTTTACCGGAGCCCATATAGGGAATAGGTTCCCATTTGGGACACTTTTCCCAGACCAGACAGACACTCCAGCCAAGCCATTGACCACTACCTCAAACTGTTCTGTTCATCAGTGAAGCAACGCCACTGCAGCGAACCCCACAGTTATGGCTACAGGTTAAACTGCCTCAACTAAAGCCCATTCTGGTGGGAAGCTGCTATAGACCACCAAGTGCTAACAGTCCGTATCTGGATAATATGTATGAAATGTTTGATCATGTATGTGATATTAACAGAGGTGTATTTTCTGAGGGACCTAAATATTGATGAGCTGCCCACTCATGAAGAAGCTTCAAACTGTAACTAGTGCCTGCAACCTGGTTCAGGTTATCAGTCAACCTACCAGGGTAGTTACAAACAGCACAGTATTTAAATCAACCTGTATTGATCACATCTTTTCTAACGCCGCAGAAATCTGCTAAAACGATATCCAGATCCATAGGATGTAGTGATTATAATATAGTAGCCACATCTAGGAAAGCCAAAGATCCAAAGGCTGGGCCTAATATAGTGTATAAGAGGTCAGGCTGGGCCTAATATTTTTTATTTATTTTATTTTTTATTTTACCTTTATTTAACCAGGTAGGCAAGTTGAGAACAAGTTCTCATTTACAATTGCGACCTGGCCAAGATAAAGCAAAGCAGTTCGACAGATAAAACGACACAGAGTTACACATGGAGTAAAAACAAACATACAGTCAATAATGCAGTATAAACAAGTCTATATACAATGTGAGCAAATGAGGTGAGAAGGGAGGTAAAGGCAAAAAGGCCAAGATGGCAAAGTAAATACAATATAGCAAGTAAAATACTGGAATGGTAGTTTTGCAATGGAAGAATGTGCAAAGTAGAAATAAAAAAATAATGGGGTGCAAAGGAGCAAAATAAATAAATTAATTAAAATTAAATACAGTTGGGAAAGAGGTAGTTGTTTGGGCTAAATTATAGGTGGGCTATGTACAGGTGCAGTAATCTGTGAGCTGCTCTGACAGTTGGTGCTTAAAGCTAGTGAGGGAGATAAGTGTTTCCAGTTTCAGAGATTTTTGTAGTTCGTTCCAGTCATTGGCAGCAGAGAACTGGAAGGAGAGGCGGCCAAAGAAAGAATTGGTTTTGGGGGTGACTAGAGAGATATACCTGCTGGAGCGTGTGCTACAGGTGGGAGATGCTATGGTGACCAGCGAGCTGAGATAAGGGGGGACTTTACCTAGCAGTGTCTTGTAGATGACATGGAGCCAGTGGGTTTGGCGACGAGTATGAAGCGAGGGCCAGCCAACGAGAGCGTACAGGTCGCAATGGTGGGTAGTATATGGGGCTTTGGTGATAAAACGGATTGCACTGTGATAGACTGCATCCAATTTGTTGAGTAGGGTATTGGAGGCTATTTTGTAAATGACATCGCCAAAGTCGAGGATTGGTAGGATGGTCAGTTTTACAAGGGTATGTTTGGCAGCATGAGTGAAGGATGCTTTGTTGCGAAATAGGAAGCCAATTCTAGATTTAACTTTGGATTGGAGATGTTTGATATGGGTCTGGAAGGAGAGTTTACAATCTAACCAGACACCTAAGTATTTGTAGTTGTCCACGTATTCTAAGTCAGAGCCGTCCAGAGTAGTGATGTTGGACAGGCGGGTAGGTGCAGGCAGCGATCGGTTGAAGAGCATGCATTTAGTTTTACTTGCATTCAAGAGCAATTGGAGGCCACGGAAGGAGAGTTGTATGGCATTGAAGCTTGCCTGGAGGGTTGTTAACACAGTGTCCAGAGAAGGGCCGGAAGTATACAGAATGGTGTCGTCTGCGTAGAGGTGGATCAGGGACTCACCAGCAGCAAGAGCGACCTCATTGATGTATACAGAGAAGAGAGTCGGTCCAAGAATTGAACCCTGTGGCACCCCCATAGAGACTGCCAGAGGTCCGGACAGCAGACCCTCCGATTTGACACACTGAACTCTATCAGAGAAGTAGTTGGTGAACCAGGCGAGGCAATCATTTGAGAAACCAAGGCTGTCGAGTCTGCCGATGAGGATATGGTGATTGACAGAGTCGAAAGCCTTGGCCAGATCAATGAATACGGCTGCACAGTAATGTTTCTTATCGATGGCGGTTAAGATATCGTTTAGGACCTTGAGCGTGGCTGAGGTGCACCCATGACCAGCTCTGAAACCAGATTGCATAGCAGAGAAGGTATGGTGAGATTCGAAATGGTCGGTAATCTGTTTGTTGACTTGGCTTTCGAAGACCTTAGAAAGGCACGGTAGGATAGATATAGGTCTGTAGCAGTTTGGGTCAAGAGTGTCCCCCCCTTTGAAGAGGGGGATGACCGCAGCTGCTTTCCAATCTTTGGGAATCTCAGACGACACGAAAGAGAGGTTGAACAGGCTAGTAATAGGGGTGGCAACAATTTCGGCAGATAATTTTAGAAAGAAAGGGTCCAGATTGTCTAGCCCGGCTGATTTGTAGGGGTCCAGATTTTGCAGCTCTTTCAGAACATCAGCTGAATGGATTTGGGAGAAGGAGAAATGGGGAAGGCTTGGGCGAGTTGCTGTTGGGGGTGCAGTGCTGTTGTCCGGGGTAGGAGTAGCCAGGTGGAAAGCATGGCCAGCCGTAGAAAAATGCTTATTGAAATTCTCAATTATGGTGGATTTATCAGTGGTGACAGTGTTTCCTATCTTCAGTGCAGTGGGCAGCTGGGAGGAGGTGTTCTTATTCTCCATGGACTTTACAGTGTCCCAGAACTTTTTTGAGTTAGTGTTGCAGGAAGCAAATTTCTGCTTGAAAAAGCTAGCCTTGGCTTTTCTAACTGCCTGTGTATAATGATTTCTAGCTTCCCTGAACAGCTGCATATCACGGGGGCTGTTCGATGCTAATGCAGAACGCCATAGGATGTTTTTGTGTTGGTTAAGGGCAGTCAGGTCTGGGGAGAACCAAGGGCTATATCTGTTCCTGGTTCTAAATTTCTTGAATGGGGCATGTTTATTTAGGATGGTTAGGAAGGCATTTAAAAAAAATATCCAGGCATCCTCTACTGACGGGATGAGATCAATATCCTTCCAGGATACCCCGGCCAGGTCGATTAGAAAGGCCTGCTCGCAGAAGTGTTTCAGGGAGCGTTTTACAGTGATGAGTGGCGGTCGTTTGACCGCTGACCCATTACGGATGCAGGCAATGAGGCAGTGATCGCTGAGATCTTGGTTGAAGACAGCAGAGGTGTATTTAGAGGGGAAGTTGGTTAGGATGATATCTATGAGGGTGCCCGTGTTTAAGGTTTTGGGGAGGTACCTGGTAGGTTCATTGATAATTTGTGTAAGATTGAGGGCATCAAGTTTAGATTGTAGGATGGCTGGGGTGTTAAGCATGTTCCAGTTTAGGTCGCCTAGCAGCACGAACTCTGAAGATAGATGGGGGGCAATCAGTTCACATATGGTGTCCAGAGCACAGCTGGGGGCAGAGGGTGGTCTATAGCAGGCGGCAACAGTGAGAGACTTGTTTTTAGAGAGGTGGATTTTTAAAAGTAGAAGTTCAAATTGTTTGGGTACAGACCTGGATAGTAGGACAGAACTCTGCAGGCTATCTTTGCAGTAGATTGCAACACCGCCCCCTTTGGCAGTTCTATCTTGTCTGAAAATGTTGTAGTTTGGAATTAAAATTTCTGAATTTTTGGTGGTCTTCCTAAGCCAGGATTCAGACACAGCTAGAACATCCGGGTTGGCAGAGTGTGCTAAAGCAGTGAATAGAACAAACTTAGGGAGGAGGCTTCTAATGTTAACATGCATGAAACCAAGGCTATTACGGTTACAGAAGTCGTCAAAAGAGAGCGCCTGGGGAATAGGAGTGGAGCTAGGCACTGCAGGGCCTGGATTCACCTCTACATCGCCAGAGGAACATAGGAGGAGTAGAATAAGGGTACGGCTAAAAGCTATGAGAATTGGTCGTCTAGAACGTCTGGAACATAGAGTAAAAGGAGGTTTCTGGGGGCGATAAAATAGCATCAAGGTATAATGTACAGACAAATGTATGGTAGGATGTGAATATAGTGGAGGTAAACCTAGGTATTGAGTGATGAAGAGAGAGATATTGTCTCTAGAAACATCGTTGAAACCAGGAGATGTCATTGCATGTGTGGGTGGTGGAACTAATAGGTTGGATAAGGTATAGTGAGCAGGACTAGAGGCTCTACAGTGAAATAAGCCAATAAACACTAACCAGAACAGAAATGGACAAGACATATTGACATTAAGGAGAGGCATGCTTAGTCGAGTGATCAAAAGGGTCCGGTGAGTGGAGAGGTTGGTTGGTGATTTAGACAGCTAGCCAGGGCATCGGTAGCAAGCTAGCATAGGATGGAGGTCTGTTGTTAGCTACCTCTTGCGTTCCGTCAGTAGATTAGTGGGGTTCCGTGTGGTAGAGGGGATTAATCCAAATCACACAACAACAACAAAAATAAAAACAATAGATATAGTTATAGAGGCCCAAGAAGAAAACATAATAATAATAATAAAAAATATAAAAAAATATATATTAAAAAAATTGTCCGATTGTCTATTCAGATAGCAGCCGGTAAGACAGCTAACGGTTAGCAGGCCGCAGATGGGCGTTCAGGAGCCAGCCGAATAACTCCTTCGGGTAGATAACGTCGGCAGTCCAGTTGTGAAGGCCCGGTGGGGCTCCGCGAAAGCAGTAAAACGGGTCCGGATAGGTGACTGCAGCCCAGGTGTGATTGATGGAACTCAGGAGTGATTGACGGAGCTTGCTAGCTCCGGAATAATTGATGTTTGCTCCGGAATCGACGAAGGCCGATAGTCACACGGATAGCAGCTAGCTAGCTGTGAGATCCGGGTATGAATGTCCAGAGAGCAGTCGAAATCCAGGGACATGGAGAGAAAAATTGGTCCGGTATGTTCCGTTCCGAGCCGCGCTGCGCCGTACAGAACTGGCGATAGATTTTCGAGCTAAAGGATAGCTGATGACCACAAACCGTGGTTAGCTGAATACTAACGATTTGCCAGTAAAGGAGCTAACTAGCTTCTGAACTAGCTTCTGGATTAGCTTCTGGCTAGTTTCAGGCTAGCTTCTTGGAGTTTCTGGCTAGCTTCTTGGAGGATTACAGATCTGAGGTAAATAATACTTTTTTATAAATATACATTGGTGAGGCGGGTTGCAGGAGAGTGTTTTGAAGATGAGTTGATGGAAAATAAAAATAAAATGTATGTGAAAAAGTTGTAAATATATATATATACAGGACACGACAAGACGAGGACAAAAGACGTCTGAACTGCTATGCCACCTTGGTTTTTTAGTGTATAAGAGGTCAGGCTGGGCCTAATATAGTGTATAAGAGGTCAGGCTGGGCCTAATATAGTGTATAAGAGGTCAGGCTGGGCCTAATATAGTGTATAAGAGGTCAGACTGGGCCTAATATAGTGTATAAGAGGTCAGACTGGGCCTAATATAGTGTATACGAGGTCAGACTGGGCCTAATACAGTGTATACGAGGTCAGACCGGGCCTAATACAGTGTATACGAGGTCAGACCGGGCCTAATACAGTGTATACGAGGTCAGACTGGGCCTAATACAGTGTATACGAGGTCAGACCGGGCCTAATACAGTGTATACGAGGTGAGGCTGGGCCTAATACAGTGTATACGAGGTGAGGCTGGGCCTAATACAGTGTATACGAGGTGAGGCTGGGCCTAATACAGTGTATACGAGGTCAGACCGGGCCTAATACAGTGTATACGAGGTCAGACCGGCCTAATACAGTGTATACGAGGTCAGACTGGGCCTAATACAGTGTATACGAGGTCAGACTGGGCCTAATACAGTGTATACGAGGTCAGACTGGGCCTAATACAGTGTATACGAGGTCAGACTGGGCCTAATACAGTGTATACGAGGTCAGACTGGGCCTAATACAGTGTATACGAGGTCAGACTGGGCCTAATACAGTGTATACGAGGTCAGACTGGGCCTAATACAGTGTATACGAGGTCAGACTGGGCCTAATACAGTGTATACGAGGTCAGACTGGGCCTAATACAGTGTATACGAGGTCAGACTGGGCCTAATACAGTGTATACGAGGTCAGACTGGGCCTAATACAGTGTATACGAGGTCAGACTGGGCCTAATACAGTGTATACGAGGTCAGACTGGGCCTAATACAGTGTATACGAGGTCAGACTGGGCCTAATACAGTGTATACGAGGTCAGACTGGGCCTAATACAGTGATTTTTTTATATATTTTTTTACCTTTATTTAACTAGGCAAGTCAGTTAAGAACAAATTCTTATTTTCAATGACAGCCTAGGAACAATGGGTTAACTGCCTGTTCAGGGGCAGAACGACAGATTTTGTACCTTGTTACCAAGGTAACTAACTAACCAAAAATACAGTGGGTGGTCCGCCCCGCCCAGTTCTAACTAGTGTATTTAACAAAGTTTACCTATGGGTAGTGTATGCCCATGGGCAACTTGTTTGCTGGTGGGAAAAGGGGGAACCAAGACAAACAAACACCATAACCAAAAACAATACTCACAGGTGAGGACAAAGTGATATGGAGGTGCTCAAACAAAAGAGAAGTCAATACACAAAGAGAGAGTGAAACAGAGAGACCTACAGACATGGCATTTACAGAGAGATTGAACTCTAGAGCAAACAACTGACAGGGTTTTTAAACCAAGGGAAGGGAACTGTGTGGGTAGGAAACAGGAGGAGGTGTGTCTTCTGATTGATGATTGATTGGTGACTGATTGGGGAGTGATGATTTTCACCTGTGAGGGGAGAAGGAGAGAAAAGAACACAGGATACACACACACACAGGATACCTGTATCCGTAACAGTGAGTATAACAGAAATGATGTTGCAGGCGAAAGCCTGAGAAAAATCCAATCCGGAAGTGCCTCATCTTTTGAAAGCGCTGCGTTCCAATGCGTCCCTATTGAGCAGTGAATGGGCTATCAACCAGATTACTTTTTCTCCGTATTCTCCAAGGTGTCTACGCATTTCTGTTGAAGAATAGCAGTAGGCGGCTACATTGCGCAAGTGGTCACCTGATGCTGCCAGAGAGATTCTCGCGCAAAATACAGAGATAGCCATTACTCCAATCGGACCTACTGAAAAACTAATTGTCCCGATGGATATATTATCAAATAGATATTTGAAAAACACCTTGAGGTTTGATTATAAACAACGTTTGCCAAGTTTCTGTCGATATTATGGAGCTAATTTGGAATATTTTTCGCCGTTTTCGTGACTGCAATTTCCGGGCGATTTCTCAGCCAAACGTGAAGAACAAACAGAGCTATTTCGCCTACAAAAATTACATTTTTGGAAAAAAGGAACATTTGCTAGCTAACTGGGAGTCTCGTGAGTGAAAACATCCGAAGCTCATCAAAGGTAAAATATTTAATTTGATTTCTTTTCTGATTACCGTGACCAGGTTACCTGTTGCTAGCTGGACAAAATGCCATGCTAGGCTATCGATAAACGTACACAAATGCTTGTCTAGCTTTGGCTGTAAATCATATTTTGAAAACCTGAGATGACAGGGTGATTAACAAAAGGCTAAGCTGTGTCTCAATATATTTCATTTGTGATTTTCATGAATAGGAATATTTTCTAGGGATATTTATGTCTGTTGCGTTATGCTAATTAGTGTCAGGCGATGATTACGCTCCCGCATGCGGGATGGGGTGTCACTAGAGGTTAAGCAATTCAGTATTGCACAGCCATGTTAACGTCCTGCTGACGTGAGATGGGGAGAGGTGTTACAGGTTGTCGGTCAACCTACCAGGGTATTTTGAAGAACAAATATTTACTGGTCTGTTATGTGTAATGAGAAGCTTAATGATGGTAAAAAGTGAGTGTGGAAGAGGTGAAGAATGTATTGTTGTCTATCAACAATGACAAGCCACCGGGGTCTGACAACTTGAATAGAAAGATACTGAGGAGAGCCAAGATGGAGGCTCGGTGGCTTCAATACAGTGGTGGGGAGAGCCAAGATGGATGCTCGATGGCTTCAACATAATGGTGGGGGAGAGCCAAGATGGAGGCTCGGTGGCTTCAACACAATGGTGGGGGAGAGCCAAGATTGAGGCTCAGTGGCTTCAACACAATGGTGGGGGAGAGCCAAGATGGAGGCTCGGTGGCTTCAATACAGTGGTGGGGGAGAGTCAAGATGGAGGCTCGGTGGCTTCAACACAATGGTGGGGGAGAGCCAAGATGGAGGCTCGGTGGCTTCAACACAATGGTGGGGGAGAGCCAAGATGGAGGCTCGGTGGTTTCAACACAATGGTGGGGGAGAGCCAAGATGGAGGCTCGGTGGCTTCAATACAGTGGCAGGGGAGAGTCAAGATGGAGGCTAGGTGGCTTCAATACATTGGTGGGGGAGAGCCAAGATGGAGGCTCGGCGGCTTCAATACAGTGGCAGGGGAGAGTCAAGATGGAGGCTAGGTGGCTTCAATACATTGGTGGGGGAGAGCCAAGATGGAGGCTCGGTGGTTTCAACACAATGGTGGGGGAGAGCCAAGATGGAGGCTCGGTGGCTTCAATACAGTGGCAGGGGAGAGTCAAGATGGAGGCTAGGTGGCTTCAATACATTGGTGGGGGAGAGCCAAGATGGAGGCTCAGTGGCTTCAACACAATGGTGGGGGAGAGCCAAGATGGAGGCTCGGTGGTTTCAACACAATGGTGGGGGAGAGCCAAGATCGAGGCTCGGTGGTTTCAACACAATGGTGGGGGAGAGTCAAGATGGAGGCTAGGTGGCTTCAATATATTGGTGGGGGAGAGCCAAGATGAAGGCTCGGCGGCTTCAATACATTGGTGGGGGAGAGCCTAAATTGAGGCTCGGTGGCTTCAATACAGTGGCAGGGGAGAGCCAAGATGGAGGCTCGGCGGCTTCAATACATTGGTGGGGGAGAGCCAACATTGAGGCTCGGTGGCTTCAATACAGTGGCAGGGGAGAGTCAAGATGGAGGCTAGGTGGCTTCAATACATTGGTGGGGGAGAGCCAAGATGGAGGCTCGGCGGCTTCTACACCTGCATTGCTTGCTGTTTGGGGTTTTAGGCTGGGTTTCTGTACAGCACTTTGAGATATCAGCTGATGTACGAAGGGCTATATAAATAAATTTGATTTGATTTGATTCAATACATTGGTGGGGGAGAGCCAAAATTGAGGCTGGGCGGCTTCAATACATTGGTGGGGGAGAGCCAAGATGGAGGCTCGGTGGCTTCAACACAATGGTGGGGGAGAGCCAAGATGGAGGCTCGGTGGCTTCAATACATTGGTGGGGGAGAGCCAAGATGGAGGCTCAGTGGCTTCAATACATTGGTGGGGGAGAGCCAAGATGGAGGCTCGGTGGCTTCAATACATTGGTGGGGGAGAGCCAAGATGGAGGCTCGGTGGCTTCACCGTCGTCTAGTGGAAATATAAATTGGTGGCAAAAAATAAAAATCTACATTCTTGTGTCTAAATCAACACCTAATATATATTAACCATGTTTCAAAATGGCAGGTAGACTACACCTCAATAGCTGCAGAATGTATTCTCAACTACAACTAAATGATCCAACTTTTACATGAAAAACGCCACATTAGCATTGATATGAAATCATTCAAAATACCTCAAAACAATACATGGTATTAAAAACAAGATGAAATGAGCTGAAACTAGACATTTACAATTCCCACCATTACAGTTTCTTATCATTCTTGCCATCTAGAATCATAACAACAACATGCTGAAACCTGCCTGGTGGAAACCTACACATCATTTTCATGACGTTGTCAGCTAACACATTTATTTAAACCCTCGTCATTCTGCCCTGTCCATTTCGCCAAACATGTGAGCAGCTGTGCTGCGTTCACGTGCTAGTCAGAATTTGGAAACTCAGAAATGTTTGACTTGCTAACTGCTTCAACTATAACCAGTTAGCAAGTTGGAAATGTCAGTGTTTCCTAGTTCCGACTTGTACATGAACTTGGCATTGGGCCACAGACCTGGGTGCTGGCCCATGTCAGGAATGATTGAGCCGAGCCGGATCCTGGGTAAAGTCTTAAACGATAGATGTTGTAATTCATTGTTCTGTTTTGTTTACATATTGGTCATTTATTTACAACTGCGACCTGGCCAAGATAAAGCACAGCAGTTCGACACTCAAATAAATCTAATGTATTCATAAAGCCCTTCTTACATCAGCTGATATCTCAAAGTGCTGTACAGAAACCCAGCCCCAAACCCCAAACAGCAAGCAATGCAGGTGTAGAAGCACGGTGGCTAGGAAAAACTCCCTAGAAAGGCAAAAACCTAGGAAGAGACCTAGAGAGGAACCAGGCTGTGAGGGGTGGCTAGTCCTCCTCTGGCTGTGCCGGGTGGAGATTATAAACCTAGAGAGGAACCAGGCTCTGAGGGGTGGCCAGTCCTCTTCTGGCTGTGCCGGGTGGAGATTAAAAACCTAGAGAGGAACCAGGCTATGAGGGGTGGCCAGTCCTCTTCTGGCTGTACTGGGTGGAGAGGAACCAGGCTATGAGGGGTGGCCAGTCCTCTTCTGGCTGTACCAGGTGGAGATTATAAACCTAGAGAGGAACCAGGCTATGAGGGGTGGCCAGTCCTTTTCTGGCTGTACCAGGTGGAGATTATAAACCTAGAGAGGCACCAGGCTCTGAGGGGTGGCCAGTCCTCTTCTGGCTGTACCAGGTAGAGAGGAACCAGGCTATGAGGGGTGGCCAGTCCTCTTCTGGCAGTACCAGGTAGAGAGGAACCAGGCTCTGAGGGGGGGCCAGTCCTCTTCTGTACCAGGTGGAGATTATAACAGAACATGGCCAAGATGTTAAATACATTTGATTTGATTTTGATTTGATTAGAGTGTCTAGTTTGAGAAACAGACGCCTCACAAATATTTAACTGGCTGTACCCGTTAAACTCCAGTCTCTTAGTCAACAGTGAAGAGGCTCCGGGATGCTGGCCTTCTAGGCAGAACCTCAGACTTCCTTATTATTTGAGATTGTGCACCATCTGTTGATAACAAAGAGACACACCTCCACCCTTGAGATGGCCCTGCTGATGCATGAAAAAACCCTGATAGAAATATTATCCTTGTTCATCCATGACTCCTAGAAACACACAGTGCATTCGGAAAGTATTCAGACCCCTTGACATTTTCCACATTTTGTTTCGTTAATGGATTAAATAATTTTTTCCCCTCATCAATCTACACACAAAACCCCATAATGACAAAGCATAACAGGTTTGTAGATTTGCAAATCACACATTTTTACATCTGAAATATCACATTTATATCAGCATTCAGACCCTTTACTCCGTACTTTGTTGAAGCCCCTTTGGCAGCGATTACAGCCTCAAATCTTCTTGGGAATGACGCTGAAAGCTTGGCACACCTGTAATTTGGGGAGTTTCTCCCATTCTTCTCTGCAGATCCTCTCAAGCTCTGTCAGGTTGGATGGGGAGCGTTGCTGCACAGATATTGTCAGGTCTCTCCAGAGATGTTAGATCGGGTTCAAGTTTGGGCTCTGGCTGGGCCACTCAAGGACTTGTCCTGAAGCCAATTCTGCGTTGTCTTGGCTGTGTGCTTAGAGTCGTTGTCCTGTTGGAAGGTAAAACCTTTACCCCAGGCTGTGGTCCTGAACGCAGCATCACTTCTGTGTCATCGCCTGTCTCCGGAGCAGGTTTTAATCAAGGATCTCTTTGTACATTGCTCAATTCATATTTCCCTCGATCCTGACTAGTCTCCAAGTAGCTGCCTCTGAAAAACATCCCCCACAGCACAATGCTGCCACCACCATGCTTCAGCGTAGGGATGGTGCCAGGTTTCCTCCAGACATGATGATTGGCTTTCATGCCAAAAATATAAATATTTTCATCAGTCCAGAGAATCTTGTTTCTTATGGTCTGAGAGTGCTTTAGGTGACGTTTGGCAAATTTGTGCATTTTACTGAGAAGTGGCTTCCATCTAGCCACTCTATCATAAAGGCCTAATTGGTGGAGAGCTGCAGAGATGGTTGCCCTTCTGGAAGGTTCTCCCATATCCACAGAAGACCTCTCTGGAGCTCTGTCAGAGTGACCATCTGGTTCTTGGTCACCTCCCTGACCAAGGCCCTTCTCCCCAAATTGCTCAGTTTGTCTGGGCAGCCAGCCCTTGAAAGAGTCTTGGTGGTTCCAAACCTCTTCCATTTAAGAATGATGGAGGCCACTGTGTTCTTGGGGACCTTCAAGGCTGCAGAAACGTTTTGGTACCCTTCCCCAGATCTGTGCCCCGACACAATCCCGTCTCGGTGCTCTGTGGACAATTCCTTCTACCTCATGGCTTGGTTTTTACTCTGACATGAACTGTCAACTGTGGGACCTTATATAGACAGATGTGTGCCTTTCCAAATCATGTCCAATCAATTGAATTTTCCACAGGTAGACTCCAATCAAGATGTAGAATCATCTGAAGGATGATCAGTGGAAACAGGATGCACCTGAGCTCAATTTCGAGTCTCACAGCAAAGAGTCTGAATACTTATGTAAATAAGGTATTTCTGTATTTATTTCATACATTTGTAAAAATTCTAAAAACCTGTTTTTCTTTGTCATTATTGTGTATTGTGTGTAGATTGACGTAACAAAAGATGTAAAAAGGGAAGGGGTCTGAATACTTTCCAAAGGAACTGTAGGATATTACAGTTCTTCAGGTCCCATTGATAGGATAGACTTGAACGGAGTTTGTCCAGTTTATTCTCCAGCGATTACATGTTCGCCCATAGAACAGAGTAGAGCAGATTTATTTACGACGTAGATTCATGAGGGTGCCCATATCTCTTAAGGCGTCTCTTCCTTTTCGGAGTCTTGAGGATTAGTGCTTCATCCGGGGTGAGCAGTATGTCCTGCTCCGCCCACTCGTTGAAGTAGAAATCCAACACATAGGAGTGATCGCTGTTCTGATGTTCAGAAGCTCTTTTTCGATCATAGGAAACAACGACGTAAACATAATGTACAAGAACAGTTAAATTCAGTACAGAAAAAAACCTGAGAAAATAACAGACTTGGTCAGAATCCCGTAAAACGGCAGCTAGTTGCAAAGGCCAACGGTTCTAGTGTTAAATCCTTGACGGACCTAAAAGAAAGCTCACATAGTTGGCAGATCATTTAATTTAGATATTGTATAATAATATATCTTTAATGTATAATCATGTCCATATTTGGTTATCACATGACCTGGCCATCTGCTAAGATAAAGAGAAGATAGGGTAAGGACCCAGATAGCAGTAGACATTCCATGGCCCCGCCCAGAGGCCCCAGAAGCCCCACCCAGAGGCCCCAGAGTCCCCAGAGGACCCAGTAGCCCCAGGAAACAGAAGTGTTCAACATATCTCACTGACACACATTTCTACAGTGCTGCTGAAGGCAGGTGATGAGACAGAGACATGATGCTGCTGGCTGAAGACACGTGATGAGTGAGAAGTGATGCTGCTGGCTGCAGACAGGTGTGATGAGACAGAGACATGATGCTGCCAGCTGAAGACAGGTGATGAGACAGAAGTGATCCTGCCGGCTGCAGACAGGTGATGAGACAGAAGTGATGCTGCTGGCTGAAGACAGCTGATGAGACAGAAGTGATGCTGCTGGCTGAAGACAGCTGATGAGACAGAAGTGATGCTGCTGGCTGAAGACAGGCGATGACACAGAAGTGATGCTGCTGGCTGAAGACAGGCGATGACACAGAAGTGATGCTGCTGGCTGAAGACAGGTGATGAGACAGAAGTGATGCTGCTGGCTGAAGACAGGTGATGAGACAGAAATGATGCTGCTGGCTGAAGACAGGCGATGACACAGAAGTGATGCTGCTGGCTGAAGACAGGCGATGACACAGAAGTGATGCTGCTGGCTGAAGACAGGTGATGAGACAGAAATGATGCTGCTGACTGAAGACCGGTGATGAGACAGAAGTGATGCTGCTGGCTGAAGACAGGTGATGAGACAGAAGGGATGCTGCTGGCTGAAGACAGGTGATGAGACAGAAGTGATGCTGCTGGCTGAAGACAGGTGATGAGACAGAAATGATGCTGCTGGCTGAAGACAGGCGATGACACAGAAGTGATGTTGCTGGCTGACGACAGGCGATGACACAGAAGTGATGCTGCTGGCTGAAGACAGGCGATGACACAGAAGTGATGCTGCTAGCTGAAGACAGGTGATGAGACAGAAGTGATGCTGCTGGCTGAAGACAGGTGATGAGACAGAAGTGATTCTGGCTGAGGTCCGGTGCTGTGTGTTTCTGTGGAGACGTGATGCTGCTGACACACAGCCATGCTGCTGACACACAGCCATGCTGCTGACACACAGCCATGCTGCTGGTGGAGTGACTCACAGGGTGGAGGACAGAGGGAGGACCGCAAGTCATTTCAGAGTTGAAGAAGCTCCTCGGAAGAGAGGAGCGAAAGTGTTGGAGGAGAGAAAGAGCCGAGCCGAGGCTGCCGGCTACATCCAAGCTGCCATGATAGTCACACCTCTGTGCAGGATAGCATCATCACAGTGAGTAGCTATATCATTTCTATATTCCTCCCTCCTCCCTCCGTCGCTCCATCCTCATCCTCCTCAGACGGACGGACATCACCCCGGGGTTGCTGTGGCAACGGCACATCTGGAAGTGTAGGACACTAACTCATACTGTCAGATATACAGGGAAACGCTGCTCCTGAATGTGTCATAATTTTCTCTCTTTCTCGTGCTCTCCTCTTCTCTCTTATCTCTCTTCTCCATCGCTCTCTATCTATCTCTCTCCTCTCCCTCTCTTCTCTCTCTCTCCTCTCCCTCTCATCTCTCTCTTCTCCATCGTTCTCTATCTCTCTCTCTCCTCTCCCTCTCTTCTCCATCGCTCTCTATCTCTCTCTCTCCTCTCCCTCTCTTCTCTCTCTCTCCTCTCCCTCTCATCTCTCTCTTCTCCATCGTTCTCTATCTCTCTCTCTCCTCTCCCTCCCTTCTCCATCGCTCTCTCATCTCTCTCTTCTCCATTGCTCTCTCTCTCTCCTCTCCCTGTCATCTCTCTCTTCTCCATCGCTCTCTATCTCTCTATCCTCTCCCTCTCTTCGCTCTCTCTCCTCTCCCTCTCATCTCTTTCTCCATCGCTCTCTATCTCTCTCTCTCTCCTCTCCCTCCCTTCTCCATCGCTCTCTCATCTCTCTCTTCTCCATCGCTCTCTCTCTCTCCTCTCCCTGTCATCTCTCTCTTCTCCATCGCTCTCTATCTCTCTCTCCTCTCCCTCTCTTCTCTCTCTCTCCTCTCCCTCTCTTCTCTCTCTCTCCATCCCTTCTGTATTTCCCTTTCTCTGTGTGTGTGGACGGTTCATCAGGAGAATTAATCATAGGGTTGGGTCAGTAATATTGTCATAGAGATCCTACTCCATTCCTTCCCAAGCTCCCTCTCTTTCCCTCCTTCCCTGTCAATTACATTACATTACATTACAGTACATTACATTACATTTTAGGGATTTATTGGAATTGGTATTAGAGACATATGTTAACATTGCTCTTTATTGGCATGGGAAACATATGTTAACATTGATCTTTACTGGCATGGGAAACATATGTTAACATTGATCTTTACTGGTATGGGAGACATATGTTAACATTGATCTTTACTGGTATGGGAGACATATGTTAACATTGATCTTTATTGGTATGGGAGACATACAGGCAGGGGTCAGTAAACCAGAGGTGGGGCAACGGTACCGGACGACAGGCAGGGGTCAGTAAACCAGAGGTGAGGCAACGGTACCGGACGACAGGCAGGCGGACTCAGAACCTGGAGGGGGTGGAGACAATCACAAAGACAGATGAATCAGAACAGGCTGTGACAGTACCGCCCCATCCCCTGGCGTCCTATCTGGGTGCATACCTGGTTGACCGGGGTGCCGGCGGTGGAAGTTTGCGATGAGGGCTGGGTCCAGGTTGTCTCTAGCGGGGACCCAGCACCTCTCCTTCAGGCCGTAACCCTCCCAGTCAACCAGGTACTGGTACCTGCCCCGTGGTCCAACACTCAGGAGGCGTCTCACCGTGTACGCCTGATGGCCATCGATGACACAGGGGAGGAGGGATGGACCTGGAAACAAAAGACAAAGGAGCCGTGAGACAACGGCTTAATCCTAGACACATGGAAAGTAGGGTGAATACGGAGGGTACGGGGTAACAGAAGACAAAGGGCTGTGGAAGTAGGGTGAAAACGGAGGGTACGGGGTAACAGAAGACAAAGGGCTGTGGAAGTAGGGTGAATACGGAGGGTACGGGGTAACAGAAGATAAAGGGCTGTGGAGTAGGGTGAATACGGAGGGTACGCGGTAACAGAAGACAGCAGTGGTGCTAATGACTCTAGAGATGGGGGACGGGTCGATGAAATGGGGGGAAAGGTTACGGGACTCTACCCGGAGGGGCAGGTCCTGGGTGGAGAGCCATACTCTCTGCCCGAGCCGATAGCGTGGCGCAGGGGTCCAGTGGCGACCCACTTGACGCCTATACCTGGAAGTGGTCTTCAACAGAGCGGCCCGGGCTCTCTTCCAGGTACGGCGACAGAGGCGGATGAACATCTTGGCAGACGTATTGCTGACTTCCTCCTCTTGCTCAGGGAAGAGCGGAGGCTGATAGCCCAAGGAACACTAGAAGTGCGAGAAACCCGTGGCAGAGCAAGGAAAGGTGTTGTGAGCGTTCTCAACCCATACCAGTTGCTGACTCCAGGTGGTAGGGTTGGCGGAGACCAGGCTGTGAAGAGTCATCTCTAAGTCCTGATTGGCTCGCTCCGACTGGCTGTTGGACTAACAGGCTAACAGTATGTGACTACTGCAGTGTCTCAGGGCTGGCCAGGCTAACAGTATGTGACTACTGCAGAATGTATCAGGGCTGGCCAGGCTAACAGTATGTGACTACTGCAGAATGTATCAGGGCTGGCCAGGCTACCAGTATGTGACTACTGCAGTGTATCAGGGCTGGCCAGGCTAACAGTATGTGACTACTGCAGAATGTATCAGGGCTGGCCAGGCTAACAGTATGTGACTACTGCAGAATGTATCAGGGCTGGTCAGGCTAACATTATGTGACTACTGCAGTGTATCAGGGCTGGCCAGGCTAACAGTATGTGACTACTGCAGAATGTCTCAGGGCTGGCCAGGCTAACAGTATGTGACTACTGCAGTGTATCAGGGCTGGCCAGGCTAACAGTATGTGACTACTGCAGAATGTATCAGGGCTGGCCAGGCTAACAGTATGTGACTACTGCAGTGTCTCAGGTCTGGCCTGGCTAACAGTATGTGACTACTGCAGAATGTATCAGGGCTGGCCAGGCTAACAGTATGTGACTACTTCAGTGTCTCAGGTCTGGCCTGGCTAACAGTATGTGACTACTGCAGAATGTATCAGGGCTGGCCAGGCTAACAGTATGTGACTACTGCAGTGTATCTCTTTCTTTCTCTCTCTCTCTCTCTCTCTCTCTCTCTCTCTCTCTCTCTCTCTCTCTCTCTCTCTCTCTCTCTCTCTCTCTCTCTCTCTCTCTCTCTCTCTTTCTCCTCCCCTCTCTGTCTCTCTCTCTTTCTCCTCCCCTCTCTGTCTCTCGGTCTCTCCCTTTCTCCTCTCTCCTTCTCTCTCTCTAGGTAGTACTCTACTGATTCAGCAGATTCATTGACGTTTGTGGTCAGGCTGCTGTGTAATGTGTGGAAACATTACACTTGAGACATTATGCACACACACAGACATGTACACACAGAGACACACAGACAGACACACACAGACACGCACACACAGAGACACACAGACAGACACACACAGACACGCACACACAGAGACACAGACACGCACACACAGAGACACACACACACAGACACGCACACACAGAGACACGCACACACAGAGACACACACACAGGCACACACAGACACGCACACACAGAGACACACACAGAGACACACACACACAGACACACACAGACACACACACAGACACACACAGACACAAACACACACACACACACACACAAAACACAGACACACACACAGACAAACACATATACACAGACACACACACACACTCAGACACACACACACACTCAGACACATACACACAGACACACACACACAGACACACACACACACACAGACACAAACACAGACACACACACACACTCAGACACACACACACAGACACACACACACAGACACACACACACACACACACACACACACAAAGACACACACACACAAAGACACACACACACATAACAAGACACACACACATAAAACTCACACACACACACACACACACACACACATACAGACACAGACACACACAACCAGACACACACACACACACACAGACGGACACACACACACACACACACACACACACACAGACACACACACTCAGACATACACACAGACACACACACACACTCAGACACACCGACAGACAGACAGACAGACACACACACACATACAGACACAGACACAAAGACACACACACACACACACAAACACAGACAGACTCTCGGCTCTAAAAGATTGTAGGCCGTGCTAGTTCAATATGTGTTCTGTCTGCTGCTGTCCAGACAGAGAGATTGATGGTCTGACGTGTTCTCTCTCCCTCTCCCTCTCCCTCTCTCTCTCCCTCTCTCCCTCTCTTTCTCTTCTCCTCTCCCCATCTCACGTCAGCAGGACGTTAACATGGCTATGCAATACTGAATTGCTTAACCTCTAGTGACACCCCATCCCGTGAACGGGACCGTTGTCATCATCTGACACTAATTAGCATAACGCAACGGACATAAATATTCCTAGAAAATATTCCTATTCATGAAAATCACAAATGAAATATCTTGAAACACAGCTTAGCCTTTTGTTAATCACCCTGTCATCTCAGATTTTCAAAATATGCTTTACAGCCAAAGCTAGACAAGCATTTGTGTAAGTTTATCGATAGCCTAGCATAGCATTTTGTCCATCTAGCAGCAGGTAACTTGGTCACGGAAATCAGAAAAGCAATCAAATTAAATAGTTTACCTTTGATGAACTTCGGATGTATTCACTCACGAGACTCCCAGTTATCTTGTTCACGCTAGCACGTTCCCCTAGGGCACCCCCCCCACGCTCAACTCAAAAGATGGCGCACAGAATGCAAAAATATTCTTTGAAATATTTAACCTCCACACATTAACAAGTCCAATAGCTTAAATGAAAGATAAACACCTTGTTCATCTACCCAGCAAGTCAGATTTCTAAAATGTTTTACGCCGAAAACATAGCACATATTTATGTCAAACCACCACCAAAGACACAGCTAATTTAAATAGCCATTTTGTCGAACAAAAGATGCAATCACAAACGCAGGATTAAAATAAAAATAATTCACTAACCTTTTGAAAATCTTCATCAGATGACAGTAATAGGACATGTTACACAGTACATTTATGTTTTTTTCAATAATATGCAATTTATATACATAAATCTCTGTTTACATTGACGCCATGTTCAAAAAATGCTACAAAAATGTCCTGAGAAATTATGATAACTCCGCCAGATAACGCCAGATAACAGCAATACACATCATAAACTTTGACTAAATATACATGTTCTGCATATAGTTAGAAAGATACACTGCTTCTTAATGCAATCGCTTTGTCACAATTCTTTTTAACGTTACAGAAATCGTTCATTTTTCAATAATCTGAGACGGCGCTCAGACATAAGCAATACTTCTCCGCTATGTTGGAGTCAACAGAAACACAAAATTACAACATAAATATTCCCTTACCTTTGATGGTCTTCGATCAGAATGTAGTGGAAGAAGTCATACTTACCCAAAACATTGTTTGATTTCAATTCGTGTGTCTTTATGTTATCAAACGCGACAAATTCCGGCTGAAATGCAGCCAAAATTCGAGGGGTTGCGCATCAAAACTTCAAAATTACATATTATATGTCGACTAAACTGATCAAACTAAGTGCAGAATCAAGCTTTAGGATGTTCTAAACGTGCAAAACAACAACAACAAACAATCTCAACTTGAACAGACAAACTGACATCGTCTCGTGATTCCTGGAACAAAGGGCACTCGAGGCGCAGAGCGCGCAGGAGAGTGCATGTATTTTCTCGTGACACCAAGGTTTTTCCCCGCCAAAGGGTGAAAGATCGCGGGATTTTCACAATGAAACGCCCTATTGAAAGAAGACATCTCGTCGAAGACAGAAACTGATCTCAGATCCATAGCTGGTTGGGAAGGGTGGGGGCGATGACGTCAAAGTTGGCCCAACTTTCCTGATGAGAGAAATAGTTTGGGAGATTGGCTGCCCTGTGAGTTCTGCTATACTTACAGACATAATTCAAACGGTTTTAGAAGCTTTAGAGTGTTTTCTATCCAATAATAATTATTATATGCATATATTAGCAATTTTGGACAGATTTTTTTTCAGTTTACTATGGGCACGCAATTCCTCCAAAGGGGGCAGTATTCTGCCTATCCTTAACTTATATAGCAAATGTTCCTTTTTTCCAAAAATATTATTTTTGTAGGCGAAATAGCTCTGTTTGTTCTTCACGTTTAGCTGAGAAATCACCCGGAAATTGCAGTCACGAAAACAGCGAAAAATATTCCAAATTAGCTCCATAATATTGACAGAAACATGGCAAACGTTGTTTATAATCAATCGTCAAGGTGTTTTTCAAATATCTATTCGATAATATATCCATCGGGACAATTCGTTTTTCAGTAGGACCGATTGGAGTAATGGCTACCTCTGTATTTTACGCGAGAGTCAACATAAATGCGTAAAACTACGTCACAATGCTGTAGACACCTTGGGGAATACGGAGAAAGAGTAATCTGGTTGATAGCCCATTCACTGCTCAATAGCAACGCATTGGAATGCAGCGCTTTCAAAACATGAGGCACTTCCGGATTGGATTTTTCTCAGGCTTTTGCCTGCAACATCAGTTCTGTTATACTCACAGACCAAATTTTTACAGTTTTTGGAAACTTTAGAGTGTTTTATATCCTAAGCTGTCAATTATATGCATATTCTTGCATCTTGTTCTGACAAAATATCCCATTTACTACGGGAACGTTTTTTTCTCCAAAAATGAAAATACTGCCCCCTAGTCACAACAGGTTTTAAAGAAACTTGAGTTCTGTAATCATTTTTGTCAAACAGTAATTATCCATTAACGAGAATTTTGAATAGATGTGTGACATGTAGTAGCTCATGCTGTGGAGGAGGGGTGAGTTCTCCCTCTCTCGCCCTCTCTCCCTCTCCCTCTCCCTCGCCGTCTCCCTCTCCCTCTGTACCGAGAGACAAAGAAAAAAATCAAATCCATTCCTAAAGTTATAAAAATAATAAAAATGGGATTTGAAGTAAACCCCAGAATAAGTGGTGTAGTGTGGGTCCAGCTCCTTCCTATCTCACTGACTTTACTCTCCTTAGCGAAACATATGGACTGAGGGAGAAAACATACAGGAGAAGTTTGGCCAAGCATCATCAACATTTGACCTTTATTTAACTAGGCAAGTCAGTTAAGAGCAGTTAAGAGCAATGACAGTGACAGCCTACCGAGGAACAAAAGGCTAACAAAAGGCTAACTGACTGATTTTTACCTTGTCAGCTCGGGATTCGATCCATTAACCTTTCGGGTTATTGGTCAAACGCTCTTACCACGAGGCTACCTGTCGTCCCAACATACATGACAAGTTAGGCCAAGCATCAGTAACATACAGGAGAAGCCAGGGAACATGAGCATACAGGAGGGGCCAGGGAACATGAATACAGGAGAAGCCAGGGAACACAAATACAGGAGAGGCCAGAGAACATTAATACAGGAGAGGCCAGGGAACATGAATACAGGAGAAGCCAGGGAACATTAACATACAGGAGAAGCCAGGGAACATTAATACAGGAGAAGCCAGGGAACATGAATACAGGAGAAGCCAGGGAACATGAACATACAGGAGAAGCCAGGGATCATTAAAACAGGAGAAGCCAGGGAACATGAATACAGGAGAAGTCAGGGAACATTAATACAGGAGAAGCCAGGGAACATGAATACAGGAGAAGCCAGGGAACATTAATACAGGAGAAGCCAGGGATCATTAATACAGGAGAAGCCAGGGAACATGAATACAGGAGAAGCCAGGGAACATGAATACAGGAGAAGCCAGGGATCATTAATACAGGAGAAGCCAGGGAACATGAATACAGGAGAAGCCAGGGAACATTAACATGCAGGAGAAGCCAGGGATCATTAATACAGGATAAGCCAGGGAACATTAATACAGGAGAAGCCAGGGAACATTAACACAGGAGAAGACAGGGAACATTAACATACAGGAGAAGCCAGGGAACATGAACACAGGAGAAGCCAGGGAACATTAATACAGAAGAGGCCAGGGAACATGAATATACAGGAGAAGTCAGGGAACATTAATACAGGAGAAGCCAGGGAACATGAATACAGGACAAGCCAGGGAACATTAATACAGGAGAAGCCAGGGAACATTAATACAGGAGAGGCCAGGGAACATTAATACAGGAGAAGCCAGGGGTCATTAATTCAGGCGAGGCCAGGGAACATGAATACAGGAGAGCCAGGGAACATGAATTCAGGAGAAGCCAGGGAACATGAACATACAGGAGAAGCCAGGTAACATTTACATACAGGAGAAGCCAGGTAACATTTAATACAGGAGAGGCCAGGGAACATTAATACAGGAGAAGCCAGGGAACATTAATACAGGAGAAGCCAGGGAACATTAATACAGGAGAAGCCAGGGATCATTAACATACAGGACAAGCCAGGGAACATTAATACAGGAGAAGCCAGGGAACATTAATACAGGAGAAGCCAGGGATCATTAACATACAGGACAAGCCAGAGAACATTAATACAGGAGAGGCCAGGGAACATTAACATACAGGAGAAGCCAGGGAACATGAATACAGGAGAGACAGGGAACATGAATGCAGGAGAAGCCAGGGAACATTAACATACAGGATAAGCCAGGGAACATTAATACAGGAGAAGCCAGGGATCATTAATACAGGAGAGCCAGGGAACATGAATACAGGAGAAGCCAGGGATCATTAATACAGGAGAAGCCAGGGATCATTAATACAGGAGAAGCCAGGGAACATGAATACAGGAGAAGCCAGGGAACATGAATACAGGAGAAGTCAGGGAACATGAATACAGGACAAGCCAGGGAACATGAATACAGGACAAGCCAGGGAACATTAATACAGGAGAAGCCAGGGATCATTAATACAGGAGAGGCCAGGGAACATTAACATACAGGAGAAGCCAGGGAACATGAATACAGGAGAAGCCAGGGAACATTAACATACAGGAGATGCCAGGGAACATTAATACATTAATACATTAACACTACCACTGTGTTATCATATCTACCACTGTGTTATCATATCTACCACTGTGTTATCACACCTACCACTGTGTTATCACACCTACCACTGTGTTATCGTATCTACCACTATGTTATAATATCTACCACTGTGTTATAATATCTACCACTGTGTTATCAAATCTACCACGGTGTTATTGTATCTGCCACTGTGTTATCACACCTACCACTGTGTTATCATATATACCACTGTGTTATTGTATCTACCACTGTGTTATCATATCTACCACTGTGTTGTCATATCTACCACTGTGTTATTGTATCTGCCACTGTGTTATTGTATCTACCACTGTGTTATTGTATCTACCACTGTGTTATTGTATCTACCACTGTGTTATTGTATCTACCACTGTGTTATCGTATATACCACTGTGTTATCGTATATACCACTGTGGTATCGTATCTACCACTGTGTTATCATATCTACCACCTTGTTATCAAATCTTAGTCAGTCTACAGCCAATCAGAGAAAGCATGCAGACTCTAGTATTAGAGCCTTCATCGGTCTATAGCTCTCTAGTCTATTGCTCTGCTCTGTATTACGCCACAGAGAGAGAGAGAGAGAGAGAGAGAGAGAGAGAGAGAGAGAGAGAGAGAGAGAGAGAGAGAGAGAGAGAGAGAGAGAGAGAGAGAGAGAGAGAGAGAGAGAGAGAGAGAGAGAGGAGAGAGAGAGAGAGAGAGAGAGAGAGAGAGAGAGAGAGAGAGAGAGAGAGAGAGAGAGAGAGAGAGAGAGAGAGAGAGAGAGAGAGAGAGAGAGAGAGAGATCTCAACCAGGTGTCTCTCTCTCCTCTCAATTCAATTCAAGGGCTTTATTGACATGGAAAACATGTGTTAACATTGCCAAAGCAAGTGAGGTAGATAATATATAAAGTGAAAAACAATAAAACTACCTCTCTGCCTCTCTCTCACTCAAACTAAGCCCTACGTCACCAGACAGTTAATCTGTCTCAGCACAGTAATGCCTTCCAGATGTGCTGCTGTCGATATCACACACACACACACACACAATAAACAGAGGGAGTGAAAGAAAGCTTATTCCTCATGTGAAGAAAAACAAGTTATTATGAAAACATGTCATTGTGAGGCTTAGGGTTGTTGAATCTACCAGTAGAGATTCCTCCCATCCTCCTCACGTCGACTGTTACCATTCATGTCATTGTGAGGCTTAGGGTTGTTGAATCTACCAGTAGAGATTCCTCCCATCCCCCTCACGTCGACTGTTACCATTCATGTCATTGTGAGGCTTAGGGTTGTTGAATCTACCAGTAGAGATTCCTCCCATCCTCCTCACGTCGACTGTTACCATTCATGTCATTGTGAGGCTTAGGGTTGTTGAATCTACCAGTAGAGATTCCTCCCATCCTCCTCACGTCGACTGTTACCATTCATGTCATTGTGAGGCTTAGGGTTGTTGAATCTACCAGTAGAGATTCCTCCCATCCTCCTCACGTCGACTGTTACCATTCATGTCATTGTGAGGCTTAGGGTTGTTGAATCTACCAGTAGAGATTCCTCCCATCCCCCTCACGTCGACTGTTACCATTCATGTCATTGTGAGGCTTAGGGTTGTTGAATCTACCAGTAGAGATTCCTCCCATCCTCCTCACGTCGACTGTTACCATTCATGTCATTGTGAGGCTTAGGGTTGTTGAATCTACCAGTAGAGATTCCTCCCATCCTCCTCACGTCGACTGTTACCATTCATGTCATTGTGAGGCTTAGGGTTGTTGAATCTACCAGTAGAGATTCCTCCCATCCTCCTCACGTCGACTGTTACCATTCATGTCATTGTGAGGCTTAGGGTTGTTGAATCTACCAGTAGAGATTCCTCCCATCCTCCTCACGTCGACTGTTACCATTCATGTCATTGTGAGGCTTAGGGTTGTTGAATCTACCAGTAGAGATTCCTCCCATCCCCCTCACGTCGACTGTTACCATTCATGTCATTGTGAGGCTTAGGGTTGTTGAATCTACCAGTAGAGATTCCTCCCATCCTCCTCACGTCGACTGTTACCATTCATGTCATTGTGAGGCTTAGGGTTGTTGAATCTACCAGTAGAGATTCCTCCCATCCTCCTCACGTCGACTGTTACCATTCATGTCATTGTGAGGCTTAGGGTTGTTGAATCTACCAGTAGAGATTCCTCCCATCCTCCTCACGTCGACTGTTACCATTCATGTCATTGTGAGGCTTAGGGTTGTTGAATCTACCAGTAGAGATTCCTCCCATCCTCCTCACGTCGACTGTTACCATTCATGTCATTGTGAGGCTTAGGGTTGTTGAATCTACCAGTAGAGATTCCTCCCATCCTCCTCACGTCGACTGTTACCATTCATGTCATTGTGAGGCTTAGGGTTGTTGAATCTACCAGTAGAGATTCCTCCCATCCCCCTCACGTCGACTGTTACCATTCATGTCATTGTGAGGCTTAGGGTTGTTGAATCTACCAGTAGAGATTCCTCCCATCCTCCTCACGTCGACTGTTACCATTCATGTCATTGTGAGGCTTAGGGTTGTTGAATCTACCAGTAGAGATTCCTCCCATCCTCCTCACGTCGACTGTTACCATTCATGTCATTGTGAGGCTTAGGGTTGTTGAATCTACCAGTAGAGATTCCTCCCATCCCCCTCACGTCGACTGTTACCATTCATGTCATTGTGAGGCTTAGGGTTGTTGAATCTACCAGTAGAGATTCCTCCCATCCCCCTCACGTCGACTGTTACCATTCATGTCATTGTGAGGCTTAGGGTTGTTGAATCTACCAGTAGAGATTCCTCCCATCCCCCTCACGTCGACTGTTACCATTCATGTCATTGTGAGGCTTAGGGTTGTTGAATCTACCAGTAGAGATTCCTCCCATCCTCCTCACGTCGACTGTTACCATTCATGTCATTGTGAGGCTTAGGGTTGTTGAATCTACCAGTAGAGATTCCTCCCATCCCCCTCACGTCGACTGTTACCATTCATGCAGCCAAAGGAGAGTTTCCCCTCCAACACAGAGTAAACAACATCACTGTGTAAACAATAAGTCATATTCTGGCTAGCTATTGGTTGAGGCCTACTTCAATATGTTAAACATTATTATCAATATGTTATACATTTGTGTGTGTGTGTGTGTGTGTGTGACAGCGGTTGGTGCTCTGTCTGTAGAATGAACATCCTACTACATGAATTATAATACTGAACAATCACAGTAAAGTCAGGTTGAGAGCTTCGAGTTCCTTGGTGTCACCAACAAACTATCACTGTCCAAGCACACCAAGACAGTGGGGAAGAGGGCATAGCAAAGCCTATTCCCCCTCAGGAGACTAAAAACATTTGGCATGGGTTCTCAGATCCTCATAAAGTACATCACTGGGTCCAAGGCACTACAGAGGGTAGTGAGTGCGGTCCAGTACATCACTGGGTCCAAGCTTCCTGCCATCCAGGACCTCTACACCAGGCGGTGTCAGAGGAAATTAGTCCAAGACTTCAGTCACCACAATCAAAGACTGTTCTCTCTGCTAGCGCAAGGAAAGCGGTGCCGGAGCGCCAAGTCTAGGTCCAAAAGGCTCCTTAACAGCTTCTACCCCCCAGCCTTATGACTGATGAACAGTTCATCAATAGGCTATAAACTTTTGCAACTCTCTGTTTATAATCTATACATAGTCACTTAACTCCTTCCTACATGTACATATTACCTCAATTACCTCAACTAACCTGTACCCCCGTACATTGACTCTGTACCGGTACCCCCTGTATATAGCCTCCACATTGACTCTGTACCGGTACCCCCTGTATATATCCTCCACATTGACTCTGTACCGGTACCCCCTGTATATAGCCTCCACATTGACTCTGTACCAGTACCCCCTGTATATAGCCTCCACATTGACTCTGTACCGGTACCCCCTGTATAAAGCCTCCACATTGACTCTGTACTGGTACCCCCTGTATATAGCCTCCACATTGACTCTGTACAGGTACCCCCTGTATATAGCCTCCACATTGACTCTGTACCGTAACACCCTGTATATAGTCTCCACATTGACTCTGTACCGTAACACCCTGTATATAGCCTCCACATTGACTCTGTACCGTAACACCCTGTATATAGCCTCCACATTGACTCTGTACCGTAACACCCTGTATATAGCCTCCACATTGACTCTGTACCGGTACCCCCTGTATATAGCCTCAGACTGCTCTGCTGTGTTCAAACTGCCCTGCTGTGTTCTAACTGTGGTCTGCTGTGTTCTAACTGTGGTCTGCTGTGTTCTATCTGCTCTACTGTGTTCTGCTGTGTTCTAACTGCCCTCCTGTGTTCTAACTGTGGTCTGCTGTGTTGTAACTGCCCTGCTGTGTTCTATCTGCTCTACTGTGTTCTGCTGTGTTCTAACTTTGTTCTGCTGTGTTCTAACTGTGGTCTGCTGTGTTCTAACGGCTCTGCTGTGTTCTATCTGCTCTGCTGTGTTCTAATTGTGTTCTGCTGTGTTCTAACTGTGTTCTGCTGTGTTCTAACTGTGGTCTGCTGTGTTCTATCTGCTCTGCTGTGTTCTAACTGTGTTCTGCTGTGTTCTAACTGCTCTGCTGTGTTCTAATTGTGTTCTGCTGTGTTCTAACTGTGTTCTGCTGTGTTCTATCTGTGTTCTGCTGTGTTCTAACTGTGTTCTGCTGTGTTCTAACTGCTCTGCTGTGTTCTAACTGCTCTGCGGTGTTCTAACTGTGTTCTGCTGTGTTCTAACTGCTCTGCTGTGATCTAACTGTGTTCTGCTGTGTTCTAACTTTGTTCTGCTGTGTTCTAACTGTGGTCTGCTGTGTTCTAACTGTGGTCTGCTGTGTTCTAACTGTGTTCTGCTGTGTTCTAACTGTGTTCTGCTGTGTTCTAACTGTGGTCTGCTGTGTTCTATCTGCTCTGCTGTGTTCTAACTGTGTTCTGCTGTGTTCTAACTGCTCTGCTGTGTTCTAATTGTGTTCTGCTGTGTTCTAACTGTGTTCTGCTGTGTTCTAACTGCTCTGCTGTGTTCTAACTGTGTTCTGCTGTGTTCTAACTGCTCTGCTGTGTTCTAACTGTGTTCTGCTGTGTTCTAACTGCTCTGCTGTGTTCTAACTGTTCTGCTGTGTTTTAACTGCTCTGCTGTGTTCTGCTGTGTTCTAACTGCCCTGCTGTGTTCTAACTGTGTTCTGCTGTGTTCTAACTGTTCAGCTGTGTTCTATCTGCTCTGCTGTGTTCTAACTGCTCTGCTGTGTTCTAACTGCTCTGCTGTGTTCTAACTGTTCAGCTGTGTTCTATCGGCTCTGCTGTGTTCTATCTGCTCTGCCGTGTTATAACTGTGGTCTGCTGTGTTCTAACTGTGCTCAGCTGTGTTCTAACTGTGGTCTGCTGTTGTCTAACTGTTTTCTGCTGTGTTCTAACTGTGGTCTGCTGTGTTCTAACTGTGGTCTGCTGTGTTCTAACTGTGGTCTGCTGTGTTCTATCTGCTCTACTGTGTTCTGCTGTGTTCTAACTGCCCTGCTGTGGTCTAACTGCTCTGCTGTGTTCTAACTGTGTTCTGCTGTGTTCTAACTGCTCTGCTGTGTTCTAACTACCCTGCGGTGTTCTAACTGTGGTCTGCTGTGTTCTAACTGTGTTCTGCTGTGTTTTAACTGCTCTGCTGTGTTCTAACTGTGTTCTGCTGTGTTCTAACTGCTCTGCTGTGTTCTAACTACCCTGCGGTGTTCTAACTGTGGTCTGCTGTGTTCTAACTGTGTTCTGCTGTGTTTTAACTGCTCTGCTGTGTTCTAACTGTGTTCTGCTGTGTTCTAACTGCTCTGCTGTGTTCTAACTACCCTGCGGTGTTCTAACTGTGGTCTGCTGTGTTCTAACTGTGTTCTGCTGTGTTTTAACTGCTCTGCTGTGTTCTAACTGTGTTCTGCTGTGTTCTAACTGTTCTGCTGTGTTCTATCTGCTCTGCTGTGTTCTAACTGCCCTGCTGTGTTCTAACTGTTCTGCTGTGTTCTATCTGCTCTGCCGTGTTATAACTGTGTTCTGCTGTGTTCTAACTGTGTTCTGCTGTGTTCTAACTGTGTTCTGCTGTGTTCTAACTGTGTTTTGCTGTGTTCTATCTGCTCTGCTGTGTTCTAACTGTTCTGCTGTGTTATACCTGTGGTCTGCTGTGTTCTAACTGCTCTGTGTTCTAACTGTGGTCTGCTGTGTTCTAACTGTGGCCTGCTGTGTTCTAACTGTGGTCTGCTGTGTTCTAACTGTGGTCTGCTGTGTTCTAACTGTGGTCTGCTGTGTTCTATCTGCTCTACTGTGGTCTGCTGTGTTCTAACTGCCCTGCTGTGTTCTAACTGTGGTCTACTGTGTTCTAACTGCCCTGCTGTGTTCTAACTGCCCTGCTGTGTTCTAACTGCTCTGCTGTGTTCTAACTCCTCTGATGTGTTCTAACTGCCCTGCTGTGTTCTAACTGTGGTCTGCTGTGTTCTAACTGTGTTCTGCTGTGTTCTATCTGCTCTACTGTGTTCTGCTGTGTTCTAACTGCCCTGCTTTGTTCAAATTGTGTTATGCTGTGTTTTAACTGCTCTGCTGTGTTCTAACTGTTCAGCTGTGTTCTATCTGCTCTGCTGTGTTCTATCTGCTCTGCCATGTTATAACTGTGGTCTGCTGTGTTCTAACTGCTCTGTGTTCTAACTGTGCTCAGCTGTGTTCTAACTGTGGTCTGCTGTGTTCTAACTGTGTTCTGCTGTGTTCTAACTGTGGTCTGCTGTGTTCTAACTGTGTTCTGCTGTGTTCTAACTGTGGTCTGCTGTGTTCTATCTGCTCTGCTGTGTTCTATCTGCTCTGCCATGTTATAACTGTGGTCTGCTGTGTTCTAACTGTGCTCAGCTGTGTTCTAACTGTGGTCTGCTGTGTTCTAACTGTGGTCTGCTGTGTTCTAACTGTGGTCTGCTGTGTTCTAACTGTGGTCTGCTGTGTTCTATCTGCTCTACTGTGTTCTGCTGTGTTCTAACTGCCCTGCTGTGTTCTAACTGTGGTCTGCTGTGTTCTAACTGTGGTCTGCTGTGTTCTATCTGCTCTACTGTGTTCTGCTGTGTTCTAACTGCCCTGCTGTGTTCTATCTGCTCTGTGTACTACCTTTGGTCTGAAGGACACACAGCAGTGGGTTTGTAGTATACACACTAATGTTTGTACCACACACACACACACACACACACACACACACAAACACACACACACACACACACACACACACAGACAGACACAAGGCAGTCACATTACAGTCATACCCACATTGGCATTCACAGGCACTCACATTGGTCACAGGGCAGCAGGACACTCACAGAACTCATTGCCTCTGACAAAGAATAAATATTCACACACAGAATTTGTTGGTGGAATTCTGCATGCAGTCTCAATTTGGTGTTGGTCCAATTGAGTGAATTCTTGGTTGGTGAGCGGACCTCAGACCTCACAACCATGAAGGGCAATGGGTTCTATAACTTATTCAAGTATTTTTTTGCCAGATCCTAATTGGTATGTTCATTTTGATGTTCCTTTTGATGGCATAGAAGGCCCTTCTTGCCTCGTCTCTCATATCGTTCACAGACTCTTTTTTTTAACACCATTATTTTTGTCCTACTGAGATTTACTGTCAGGACCCTGGTCTGACAGGTTCCAGGTCTGACAGAATCTGTGCAGAAGATCTAGGTGCTGCTGTAGGCCCTCCTTGGTAGGGGACAGAAGCACCAGATCATCAGCAAACTGTAGACATTTGACTTCAGATTCTAGTAGGATGAGGCCGGGTGCTGCAGACTGTTCTAGTGCCCTCGCCAATTCATTAATAATATATATGTTGAAGAGGGTGGGGCTTAAGCTGCATCCCTGTCTCACCCCACGGCCCTGTGGGAAGAAATGTGTTTTTTGCCTATTTTAACCTCACACTTGTTGTTTGTGTACATGGAGTTTATAATGTTGTATGTTTTACCCCCAACACCACTTTCCATCAATTTGTATAGCAGACCCTCATGCCAAATTGAGTCAAGCTTTTTTTGAAATCAACAAAGAATTTTTTATTTATTTTATTTCACCTTTATTTAACCAGGTAGGCAAGTTGAGAACAAGTTCTCATTTACAATTGCGACCTGGCCAAGATAAAGCAAAGCAGTTCGACACATACAACGACACAGAGTTACACATGGAGTAAAACAAACATACAGTCAATAATACAGTATAAACAAGTCTAAATACGATGTGAGCAAATGAGGTGAGATAAGGGAGGTAAAGGCAAAAAAAGGCCATGGTGGCAAAGTAAATAGAATATAGCAAGTAAAACACTGGAATGGTAGATTTGCAATGGAAGAATGTGAAAAGTAGAAATAAAAAATAATGGGGTGCAAAGGAGCAAAATAAATTAATTAATTAAATACAGTAGGGAAAGAGGTAGTTGTTTGGGCTAAATTATAGGTGGGCTATGTACAGGTGCAGTAATCTGTGAGCTGCTCTGACAGTTAGTACTTAAAGCTAGTGAGGGAGATAAGTGTTTCCAGTTTCAGAGATTTTTGTAGTTCGTTCCAGTCAGTGGCAGCAGAGAACTGGAAGGAGAGGGGGCCAAAGAAATAATTGGTTTTGGGGGTGACTAGAGAGATATACCTGCTGGGGCGTGTGCTACAGGTGGGAGATGCTATGGTGACCAGCGAGATGAGATAAGGGGGGACTTTACCTAGCAGGGTCTTGTAGATGACATGGAGCCAGTGGGTTTGGCGACGAGTATGAAGCGAGGGCCAGCCAACGAGAGCGTACAGGTCGCAATGGTGGGTAGTATATCAAATCAAATCAAATTTATTTATATAGCCCTTCGTACATCAGCTGATATCTCAAAGTGCTGTACAGAAACCCAGCCTAAAACCCCAAACAGCAAGCAATGCAGGTGTAGAAGCACGGTGGCTAGGAAAAACTCCCTAGAAAGGCCAATACCTAGGAAGAAACCTAGAGAGGAACCAGGCTATGTGGGGTGGCCAGTCCTCTTCTGGCTGTGCCGGGTGGAGATTATAACAGAACATGGCCAAGATGTTCAAATGTTCATAAATGACCAGCATGGTCGAATAATAATAAGGCAGAACAGTTGAAACTGGAGCAGCAGCACAGTCAGGTGGAAGTTGAAACTGGAGCAGCAGCATGGCCAGGTGGACTGGGGACAGCAAGGAGTCATCATGTCAGGTAGTCCTGGGGCATGGTCCTAGTGCTCAGGTCAGTTGAAACTGGAACAGCAGCATGGCCAGGTGGACTGGGGACAGCAAGGAGTCATCATGTCAGGTAGTCCTGGGGCATGGTCCTAGGGCTCAGGTCCTCCGAGAGAGAGAAAGAAAGAGAGAAGGAGAGAATTAGAGAACGCACACTTAGATTCACACAGGACACCGAATAGGACAGGAGAAGTACTCCAGATATAACAAACTGACCCCAGCCCCCCGACACATAAACTACTGCAGCATAAATACTGGAGGCTGAGACAGGAGGGGTCAGGAGACACTGTGGCCCCATCCGAGGACACCCCCGGACAGGGCCAAACAGGAAGGATATAACCCCACCCACTTTGCCAAAGCACAGCCCCCACACCACTAGAGGGATATCTTCAACCACCAACTTACCATCCTGAGACAAGGCTGAGTATAGCCCACAAAGATCTCCGCCACGGCACAACCCAAGGGGGGTGCGCCAACCCAGACAGGATGACCACAACAGTGAATCAACCCACTCAGGTGACGCACCCCCCCCAGGGACGGCATGAGAGAGCCCCAGCAAGCCAGTGACTCAGCCCCTGTAATAGGGTTAGAGGCAGAGAATCCCGGTGGAAAGAGGGGAACAGGCCAGGCAGAGACAGCAAGGGCGGTTCGTTGCTCCAGAGCCTTTCCGTTCACCTTCCCACTCCTGGGCCAGACTACACTCAATCATATGACCCACCCCATATGACCCACAGTCTTCAGTAAAGACTTAAAGGTTGAGACCGAGTTTGCGTCTCTGACATGGGTAGGCAGACCGTTCCATAAAAATGGAGCTCTATAGGAGAAAGCCCTGCCTCCAGCTGTTTGCTTAGAAATTCTAGGGACAATTAGGAGGCCTGCGTCTTGTGACCGTAGCGTACGTGTAGGTATGTACGGCAGGACCAAATCAGAGAGATAGGTAGGAGCAAGCCCATGTAATGCTTTGTAGGTTAGCAGTAAAACCTTGAAATCAGCCCTTGCTTTGACAGGAAGCCAGTGTAGAGAGGCTAGCACTGGAGTAATATGATCACATTTTTTGGTTCTAGTCAGGATTCTAGCAGCCGTATTTAGCACTAACTGAAGTTTATTTAGTGCTTTATCCGGGTAGCCGGAAAATAGAGCATTGCAGTAGTCTAACCTAGAAGTGACAAAAGCATGGATTAATTTTTCTGCATCATTTTTGGACAGAAAGTTTCTGATTTTTGCAATGTTACGTAGATGGAAAAAAGCTGTCCTCGAAATGGTCTTGATATGTTCTTCAAAAGAGAGATCAGGGTCCAGAGTAACGCCGAGGTCCTTCACAGTTTTATTTGAGACGACTGTACAACCATTAAGATTAATTGTCAGATTCAACAGAAGATCTCTTTGTTTCTTGGGACCTAGAACAAGCATCTCTGTTTTGTCCGAGTTTAATAGTAGAAAGTTTGCAGCCATCCACTTCCTTATGTCTGAAACACATGCTTCTAGCGAGGGCAATTTTGGGGCTTCACCATGTTTCATTGAAATGTACAGCTGTGTGTCATCCGCATAGCAGTGAAAGTTTACATTATGTTTTCGAATAACATCCCCAAGAGGTAAAATATATAGTGAAAACAATAGTGGTCCTAAAACGGAACCTTGAGGAACACCGAAATTTACAGTTGATTTGTCAGAGGACAAACCATTCACAGAGACAAACTGATATCTTTCCGACAGATAAGATCTAAACCAGGCCAGAACATGTCCGTGTAGACCAATTTGGGTTTCCAATCTCTCCAAAAGAATGTGGTGATCGATGGTATCAAAAGCAGCACTAAGGTCTAGGAGCACGAGGACAGATGCAGAGCCTCGGTCCGATGCCATTAAAATGTCATTTACCACCTTCACAAGTGCCGTCTCAGTGCTATGATGGGGTCTAAAACCAGACTGAAGCATTTCGTATACATTGTTTGTCTTCAGGAAGGCAGTGAGTTGCTGCGCAACAGCCTTCTCTAAAATTTTTGAGAGGAATGGAAGATTCGATATAGGCCGATAGTTTTTTTATATTTTCTGGGTCAAGGTTTGGCTTTTTCAAGAGAGGCTTTATTACTGCCACTTTTAGTGAGTTTGGTACACATCCAGTGGATAGAGAGCCGTTTATTATGTTCAACATAGGAGGGCCAAGCACAGGAAGCAGCTCTTTCAGTAGTTTAGTTGGAATAGGGTCCAGTATGCAGCTTGAAGGTTTAGAGGCCATGATTATTTTCATCATTGTGTCAAGAGATATAGTACTAAAACACTTGAGCGTCTCTCTTGATCCTAGGTCCTGGCAGAGTTGTGCAGACTCAGGACAACTGAGGTTTGGAGGAATACGCAGGTTTAAAGAGGAGTCCGTAATTTGCTTTCTAATAATCATAATCTTTTCCTCAAAGAAGTTCATGAATTTATCACTGCTAAAGTGAAAGTCATCCTCTCTTGGGGAATGCTGCTTTTTAGTTAGCTTTGCGACAGTATTAAAAAGGAATTTCGGATTGTTCTTATTTTTCTCAATTAAGTTAGAAAAATAGGATGATCGAGCAGCAGTAAGGGCTCTACGGTACTGCACGGTATCGTCCTTCCAAGCTAGTCGGAAGACTTCCAGTTTGGTGTGGCGCCATTTCCGTTCCAATTTTCTGGAAGCTTGCTTCAGAGCTCGGGTATTTTCTGTGTACCAGGGAGCTAGTTTCTTATGAGACATTTTTTTAGTTTTTAGGGGTGCAACTGCATCTAGGGTATTGTGCAAGGTTAAATTGAGATCCCCAGTTAGGTGGTTAACTGATTTTTGTCCTCTGGCGTCCTTGGGTAGGCAGAGGGAGTCTGGAAGGGCATCAAGGAATCTTTGTGTTGTCTGTGAATTTATAGCACGACTTTTGATGTTCCTTGGTTGGGGTCTAAGCAGATTATTTGTTGCAATTGCAAACGTAATAAAATGGTGGTCCGATAGTCCAGGATTATGAGGAAAAACATTAAGATCCACCACATTTATTCCATGGGACAAAACTAGGTCCAGCGTATGACTGTGACAGTGAGTGGGTCCAGAGACATGTTGGACAAAACCCACTGAGTCGATGATGGCTCCGAAAGCCTTTTGGAGTGGGTCTGTGGACTTTTCCATGTGAATATTAAAGTCACCAAAGATTAGAATATTATCTGCTATGACTACAAGGTCCGATAGGAATTCAGGGAACTCAGTGAGAAACGCTGTATATGGCCCAGGAGGCCTGTAAACAGTAGCTATAAAAAGTGATTGAGTAGGCTGCATAGATTTCATGACTAGAAGCTCAAAAGACGAAAATGTCATTTTTTTTTTTGTAAATTGAAATTTGCTATCGTAAATGTTAGCAACACCTCCGCCTTTGCGGGATGCACGGGGGATATGGTCACTAGTGTAGCCAGGAGGTGAGGCCTCATTTAAAACAGTAAATTCATCAGGCTTAAGCCATGTTTCAGTCAGGCCAATCACATCAAGATTATGATCAGTGATTAGTTCATTGACTATAATTGCCTTTGAAGTAAGGGATCTAACATTAAGTAGCCCTATTTTGAGATGTGAGGTATCATGATCTCTTTCAGTAATGACAGGAATGGAGGTGGTCTTTATCCTAGTGAGATTGCTAAGGCGAACACCGCCATGTTTAGTTTTGCCCAACCTAGGTCGAGGCACAGACACGGTCTCAATGGTGATAGCTGAGCTGACTACACTGACTGTGCTAATGGCAGACTCCACTATGCTGGCAGGCTGGCTAACAGCCTGCTGCCTGGCCTGCACCCTATTTCATTGTGGAGCTAGAGGAGTTAGAGCCCTGTCTATGTTGGTAGATAAGATGAGAGCACCCCTCCAGCTAGGATGGAGTCCGTCACTCCTCAGCAGGTCAGGCTTGGTCCTGTTTGTGGGTGAGTCCCAGAAAGAGGGCCAATTATCTACAAATTCTAACTTTTGGGAGGGGCAGAAAACAGTTTTCAACCAGCGATTGAGTTGTGAGACTCTGCTGTAGAGCTCATCACTCCCCCTAACTGGGAGGGGGCCAGAGACAATTACTCGATGCCGACACATCTTTCTAGCTGATATGCACGCAGAAGCTATGTTGCGCTTGGTGATTTCTGACTGTTTCATCCTAACATCGTTGGTGCCGACGTGGATAACAATATCTCTATACTCTCTACACTCGCCAGTTTTAGCTTTAGCCAGCACCATCTTCAGATTAGCCTTAACGTCAGTAGCCCTGCCCCCGGGTAAACAGTGTATGATCGCTGGATGATTCGCTTTAAGTCTAATACTGCGGGTAATGGAGTCGCCAATGACTAGAGTTTTCAATTTGTCAGAGCTAATGGTGGGAAGCTTCGTGAGAAAGTTGTCCGGCTGCGGGGACTGTGCCAGGGGATTTACACTACTATCTGTACTTACTGGTGCCACAGACGCTGTTTCATCCTTTCCTACACTGAAATTACCCTTGCCTAACGATTGCGTCTGAAGCTGGGCTTGCAGCACAGCTACCCTCGCCGTAAGGCGAGTACAGCGGCTGCAATTAGAAGGCATCATGTTAATGTTACTACTTAGCTTCGGCTGTTGGAGGTCCTGACGAATCGTGTCCAGATAAAGCGTCCGGATGACAACGTAGTGCTAAACAGACAACTGAAAAAAAGGATTGCACTATGATAGACTGCATCCAATTAGTTGAGTAGGGTATTGGAGGCTATTTTGTAAATGACATCGCCAAAGTCGAGGATTGGTAGGATGGTCAGTTTTACAAGGGTATGTTTGGCAGCATGAGTGAAGGATGCTTTGTTGCGAAATAGGAAGCCAATTCTAGATTTAACTTTGGATTTAATTAACTTCTTTGAATGAGAAGACTTTGTCTTTGTTTTGTTTTGTTTGTCAATTAGGGTGTGCAGGGTGAATATAGGGTGAATACGTGGTCTATCGTACGGTCATTTGGTAAACAATCAATTTCACATTTGCTCAGTACATTGTTTTCACTGAGGAAATGAACTAGTCTGCTGTTAATGACAATGCAGAGGACTGTTGATGCATATCCCAGTTACTGGGGTCACATTTGTCTCCACTTTTGTGGATTGGGGTGATCAGTCCTTGGTTCCAAATATTGGGGAAGATGCCAGAGCTAAGGATGATGTTAAAGAGTTTTAGTATAGCCAATTTGGAGTTTGTGGTCTGTATATTTTATCATTTCATTAAGTATACCATCAACACCTCAGGCCTTTTGGGGTTGAGGGTTTTTATTTTGTCCTGTAGTTCATCCAATGTAATTGGAGAAGCCAGTGGGTTCTGGTCTTTAATAGTTGATTCTAAGATTTGTATTTGATCATATTTTTGCTGTTTGTTCTTTGTTATAGAGCCCCCCCAAAAATTATAATTGTTTGATCAATACATCTCCGCTTTGGATAGATAACTCTTCGTGTTGTTGTTTGTTTAGTGTTTTCCAATTTTCCCAGAAGTGGTTAGTCTATGGATTCTTCAATTACATTGAGCTGATTTCTGACGTGCTGTTCCTTCTTTTCCGTAGTGTGTTTCTGTATTGTTTGAGTGATTCACCATAGTGAAGGAGTAGACTCAGGTTCTCTGGGTCTTAGGTGGATGGGTTTCTCAATTTCTGTCTTAGGTTTTTACATTCTTCATCAAACCATTTGTCATTGTTTAGAATTTTCTCAGGCTGTCTGCTTGACATTTTTAGATTTGATAGGGCAGCTGAGTGTCAGGACTCCCACCGAAGGTGGCTCCTCTTCCTGTTCGGGCGGCGCTCGGCGGTCATCGTCACTGGTCTACTAGCTGCCACCGATCCCTTTTCACTTTTCTGTTGGTTTTTGTCTTATTGGTTACACCTGTTTCTTGTTTAGGTTTTTAGTTGGGCTATTTAAGCCGGTAAGGCTCGCCTGCTCTTTGTGCGGGCTTATTTTTGCTCTGTGTATGTTTGTGGTATTGCGTTTCCCTTTGTTTTGCCTCCGGACTGGTTGGGTCCTGGTTTTGGGCCGGTCTTGTACAGTATGTGCGCTCGGTATTGGCATGACCATCTTTCTCTATGCCGGAATAAAACATTGTTCTGTACCTTCTGCTTCCTGCGCCTGACTCCGCACCCACTACGCCTCAAGTGCGTTACACGGAGAGGTCAAATGTACTGTTTCTACTGCCAGGTTTATACCTTCACTATTACAGTGACACATGGTTGATCTCCCCCCTAGGATGGAGAAGCTGTCATCGTTAAAGTATGGGGATTATCTTGGGGGGATATAGGTAGCACACAGGTGGACATTTTTCTCTGTTGAGATCATTTCCTTATTAATATCTAGCCAGATGTAAAATGTTCCTGTTTTGACTCATTTAATAGAGTGGGTTAGGTCTGTTCTATACCAAATTAGCATTCCCCCTGAGTCTCTTCCCTGTTTCACACCTGGTAGTTTGGTGGATGGGTGTCACGTCCTGACCTTAGTTCCTTTTTATGGTCAGGGCGTGAGTTGGGGTGGTCAGGGCGTGAGTTGGGGTGGTCAGGGCGTGAGTTGGGGTGGTCAGGGCGTGAGTTGGGGTGGTCAGGGCGTGAGTTGGGGTGGTCAGGGCGTGAGTTGGGGTGGTCAGGGCGTGAGTTGGGGTGGTCAGGGCGTGAGTTGGGGTGGTCAGGGCGTGAGTTGGGGTGGTCAGGGCGTGAGTTGGGGTGGTCAGGGCGTGAGTTGGGGTGGTCAGGGCGTGAGTTGGGGTGGTCAGGGCGTGAGTTGGGGTGGTCAGGGTGTGAGTTGGGGTGGTCAGGGCGTGAGTTGGGGTGGTCAGGGTGTGAGTTGGGGTGGGCATGTTTTTGTTCTATGTTTTGTATTTCTATGTGTTTGGCCTGGTATGGTTCCCAATCAGAGGCAGCTGTCAATCATTGTCTCTGATTGAGAACCATACTTAGGTAGCCTGTGTTCCCACTATGATTTGTGGGTGGTTGTTTTCTGTCTGACAGAACTGTTTCGTTTCTTCCATTCATTTTGATATGTTGTTTTTGTGTGTTCAGTCGGGGGAGCTGACAGGGGAGCTGACAGGGGAGCTGACAGCGGAGCTATCGGGGGAGCTATCAGGGGAGCTGACGGGGGAACTGATAGGGGAGCTGACAGGTGAGCTATCAGGGGAGCTGACCGGGGAGCTGGCAGGGGAGCTATCAGGGGAGCTGACAGGGGAGCTATCAGGGGAGCTATCAGGGGAGCTGACAGGAGAGCTATCAGGGGAGCTGAAAGGGGAGCTGACAGGGGAGCTATCAGGGGAGCTGACAGGAGAGCTATCAGGGTAGCTGACAGGGAAGCTATCAGGGGAGGTGACCGGGGAGCTGAAAGGGGAGCTATCAGGGGAGCTGACAGGAGAGCTATCAGGGGAGCTGACAGGGGAGCTATCAGGGGAGCTATCAGGGGAGTTGACAGGAGAGCTATCTGGGGGGATGACAGGGAGCTATCAGGGGAGCTATCGGGGAAGCTGACAGGGGAGCTGACAAGGGAGCTATCAGGGGAGCTGACCGGGGAGCTGAAAGGGGAGCTATCAGGGGAGCTATCAGGGGAGCTGACAGGAGAGCTATCAGGGGAGCTGACAGGGGAGCTATCAGGGGAGCTATCAGGGGAGTTGACAGGAGAGCTATCTGGGGAGCCGACAGGGAGCTATCAGGGGAGCTATCGGGGGAGCTGACAGGGGAGCTGACAAGGGAGCTATCAGGGGAGCTGACCGGGGAGCTGACAGGGGAGTTATCAGGGGAGCTGACAGGGGAGCTGACAGGGGAGCAATCGGGGGAGCTGACATGGGAGCTATCAGGGGAGCTGACCGGGGAGCTGACAGGGGAGCTATCAGGGGAGCTGACAGGGGAGCTATCAGAGGAGCTGACAGGGGAGCTGACAGGAGAGCTATCAGGAGAGCTGACAGGGGAGCTGACAGGGGAGCTATCAGGAGAGCTGACAGGGGAGCTGACAGGGGAGCTGACATGGGAGCTGACAGGGGATCTCACAGGGGATCTCACAGGGGATCTATCAGGGGAGCTATCAGGGGAGCTGACAGGGAAGCTATCGGAGGAGCTGACATGGGAGCTGACAGGGGATCTCACAGGGGATCTATCAGGGGAGCTGACAGGGGAGCTGACAGGGAAGCTATCGGAGGAGCTATCGGGGGAGCTGACAGGGGTGCCGACAAGGGAGCTATCAGGGGAGCTGACCGGGGAGCTGACAGGGGAGCTATCAGGAGAGCTGACAGGGGAGCTGACAGGGGAGCTCACAGGGGATCTATCATGGGAGCTGACAGGGGAGCTGACAGGGAAGCTATCGGAGGAGCTATCGGGGGAGCTGACAGGGGTGCCGACAAGGGAGCTATCAGGGGAGCTGACCGGGGAGCTGTCAGGAGAGCTATCAGGAGAGCTGACAGGGGAGCTGACAGGGGAGCTGACAGGGGAGCTGACAGGGGAGCTGACAGGAGGGCTGACAGGAGAGCTATCAGGAGAGCTGACAGGGGAGCTGACAGGGGAGCTGACATGGGAGCTGACAGGAGATCTCACAGGGGATCTATCAGGGGAGCTATCAGGGGAGCTGACAGGGGTGCCGACAAGGGAGCTATCAGGGGAGCTGACCGGGGAGCTGACAGGGGAGCTATCAGGAGAGCTGACAGGGGAGCTGACAGGGGAGCTCACAAGGGGATCTATCAGGGGAGCTGACAGGGGAGCTGACAGGGAAGCTATCAAAGGAGCTATCGGGGGAGCTGACAGGGGTGCTGACAAGGGAGCTATCAGGGGAGCTGACCGGGGAGCTATCAGGAGAGCTGACAGGGGAGCTGACATGGGAGCTGACAGGGGATCTATCAGGGGAGCTGACAGGGGAGCTGACATGGGAGCTGACACGGGATCTGACAGGGGATCTATCAGGGGAGCTATCAGGGGAGCTGGCAGGGGAGCTGACATGGGAGCTGACAGGGGATCTGACAGGGGAGCTATCAGGGGAGCTGACAGGGGAGCTATCAGGGGAGCTATCAGGGGAGCTGGCAGGGGAGCTGACATGGGAGCTGACATGGGAGCTGACAGGGGATCTGACAGGGGAGCTATCAGGGGAGCTATCAGGGGAGCTGGCAGGGGAGCTGACATGGGAGCTGACATGGGAGCTGACAGGGGATCTGACAGGGGATCTATCAGGGGAGCTATCAGGGGAGCTGACAGGGGAGCTGACAGGGGAGCTGACAGGGGAGCTGACATGGGAGCTGACAGGGGATCTGACAGGGGATCTATCAGGGGAGCTATCAGGGGAGCTGACAGGGGAGCTGACAGGGGAGCTGACAGGGGAGCTGACAGGGGATCTATCAGGGGAGCTATCAGGGGAGCTGGCAGGGGAGCTGACATGGGAGCTGACAGGGGATCTGACAGGGGATCTATCAGGGGAGCTATCAGGGGAGCTGACAGGGGAGCTGAAGGGGAGCTATCAGGGAAGCTGACAAGGGAGCTGACAGGGGAGCAGTTGCCATACCAGCAGTGATGCAACCAGTCACCATTCCCCCGTCATGCTCTCCATGTTGCAGCTGTAGAACCTTTTAAGGATCTCAGGACCCATACAAATCTTTTTAGTTTCCGGAGGGGCTTTGTTGTGCCCTCTTCACGACTGTCTTGGTGTGTTTGGACCATTCTTGTTTGTTGTTGATGTGGACACCAAGGAACTTGGAGCTCTCTACCTGCTCCACTACAGCCCTGTCGATGAGAGGGCGTGACAGCGTGATCGGTCCTCCTTTTCCTCTAGTCCACAATCAGCTCCTTAGTCTTTGTTACGTTGAGGGATAGGTTGTTATTCTGGCACCACACGGCCAGGTCTCTGACATCCTCCCTATAGGCTGTCTCATCGTTGTCTGCGATCAGGCCTACCACTTTTGTGTCGTCTGCAAACTTAATTATGGTGTTGGAGTCGTGCCTGGCCATGCAGTCGTGGGTGAACAGGGAGTACAGCAGGGGACTGAGCATGCACCCCTGTGGAGCTCCAGTGTTGAGGATCAGCGTGGTAGATGTGTTGCTACCTACCCTCACCACCTGGGGGCGGCCCGTCAGGAAGTCCACGATCCAGTTGCAGAGGGAGGTGTTTAGTCCCAGGATCCTTAGCTTAGTGGTGTTGAACGCTGAGCTGTAGTCAATGAATATCATTCTCACATAGGTGTTCCTTTTGTCCAGGTGGGAGCGGGCAGTGTGGAGTGCAATAGAGATTGCATCATCTGTGGATCTGTTTGGGCGGTATGCAAATTGGTGCGGGTCTAGGGTTTCTGGGATAATGGTGTTGATGTGAGCCATTACCAGCCTTTCAAAGCACTTCATGGCTACAGACGTGAGTGCTATGGGTCAGTAGTCAGTTAGTCAGGTTAACTTAGTGTCCTTGGGCACAGTGACTATGCTGTTCTGCTTGAAACATGTTGGTATTACAGACTCAATCAGGGACATGTTGAAAATGTCTGTGAAGACACCTGCCAGTTGGTCAGCACATGCCCGGAGCACACGTCCTGGTAATCCGTCTGGCCCCGCAGCCTTGTGAATGTTGACCTGTTTAAAGGTCTTACTCACATCGGCTGTGGCGAGCGTGATCACACAGTCGTCCGAAACAGCTGATGCTCTCATGCATGCCTCAGTGTTGCTTGCCTCGAGCATAGAAGTGATTTAGCTCGTCTGTTAGGCTCGTGCCACTGGGCTGCTCTCAGCTGTGCTTCCCTTTGTAGTCTGTAATAGTTTGCAAGCCCTGCCACATCTGACGAGCGTCGGAGCCGGTGTAGTATGATTCAATCTTAGCCCTGTATTGACGCTTTGCCTCTTTGATGGTCCGTTGCAGGGCATAGCAGGATTTATTTTAAGCTTCTTGTAAGCTTCCGGATTAGAGTCCCGCACCTTGAAAGCAGCAGCTCTACCATTTAGCTCAGTGCGAATGTTGCCTGTAATCCATGGCTTTGGTTGGGGTATGTATTTAAAATCATTGGGGGACGACGTCCTCGATGCACTTATTGATCAAGCCAGTGACTGATGTGGTTTATTCCTCAATGCCATGTTGGGTTGGTGGGTTCTGTGTGCTCTGTCCCAATGTTGTGTTGGGGTTCGGGTCTGGGGTGGGCTGTTCTACTAGCTTCTCTGTAACAGCTCAGCTTTCTCACCCCCTCCTTCAGTGCCATGTGTGCCTCTTTAAGTTCTCTCCTCTCAGTAGAGAAACCAGTTATCTTCTCTCAGTAGAGCAGCCAGTTCTCTTCTCTCAGTAGAGCTGCCAGTTCTCTCCTCTCAGAAGTGTAACCAGTTCTCTTCTCTCAGTAGAGCTGCCAGTTCTCTCCTCTCAGTCTGTAGAGCCGCCAGTTCTCTCCTCTCAGTCTGTGGAGCAGCCAGTTCTCTCCTCTCAGTCTGTAGAGCAACCAGTTCTCTCCTCTCAGTCTGTAGAGCAACCAGTTCTCTCCTCTCAGTCTGTAGAGCAGCCAGTTCGCTCCTCTCAGTCTGTAGAGCAGCCAGTTCTCTCCTCTCAGTAGAGCAGACAGTTCTCTCCTCTCAGGCTGTAGAGCAGCCAGTTCTCTCCTCTCAGTAGAGCAGCAAGCTCTCTCCTCGCAGTCTGTAAATATAAAATAGCACTGTGCCAGGGGATGGTCTGGTTAATATAGCACTGTGCCAGGGGATGGTCTGGTTAATATAGCACTGTGCCAGGGGATGGTCTGGTTAATATAGCACTGTGCCAGGGGATGGTCTGGTTAATATAGCACTGTACCAGGGGATGGTCTGGTTAATATAGCACTGTGTCAGGGGATGGTCTGGTTAATATAGCACTGTGCCATGCCAGGGGATGGTCTGGTTAATATAGCACTGTGCCATGCCAGGGGATGGTCTGTGTTAATATACCACTGTGCCAGGGGATGGTCTGTGTTAATATAGCACTGTGCCAGGGGATGGTCTGGTTAATATAGCACTGTGCCAGGGGATGGTCTGGTTAATATAGCACTGTGCCATGCCAGGGGTTGGTCTGTGTTAATATAGCACTGTGCCAGGGGATGGTCTGGTTAATATAGCACTGTGCCAGGGGATGGTCTGGTTAATATAGCACTGTGTCATGCCAGGGGATGGTCTGGTTAATATAGCACTGTGTCAGGGGATGGTCTGTGTTAATATAGCACTGTGCCAGGGGATGGTCTGGTTAATATAGCACTGTGCCAGGGGATGGTCTGGTTAATATAGCACTGTGTCATGCCAGGGGATGGTCTGGTTAATATAGCACTGTGTCAGGGGATGGTCTGGTTAATATAGCACTGTGCCAGGGGATGGTCTGGTTAATATAGCACTGTGCCAGGGGATGGTCTGGTTAATATAGCACTGTACCAGGGGATGGTCTGGTTAATATAGCACTGTGTCAGGGGATGGTCTGGTTAATATAGCACTGTGCCATGCCAGGGGATGGTCTGGTTAATATAGCACTGTGCCATGCCAGGGGATGGTCTGTGTTAATATAGCACTGTGCCAGGGGATGGTCTGTGTTAATATAGCACTGTGCCAGGGGATGGTCTGGTTAATATAGCACTGTGCCAGGGGATGGTCTGGTTAATATAGCACTGTGCCATGCCAGGGGATGGTCTGTGTTAATATAGCACTGTGCCAGGGGATGGTCTGGTTAATATAGCACTGTGCCAGGGGATGGTCTGGTTAATATAGCACTGTGTCATGCCAGGGGATGGTCTGGTTAATATAGCACTGTGTCAGGGGATGGTCTGTGTTAATATAGCACTGTGCCAGGGGATGGTCTGGTTAATATAGCACTGTGCCAGGGGATGGTCTGGTTAATATAGCACTGTGTCATGCCAGGGGATGGTCTGGTTAATATAGCACTGTGTCAGGGGATGGTCTGGTAAATATAGCACTGTACCAGGGGATGGTCTGGTTAATATAGCACTGTACCAGGGGATGGTCTGGTTAATATAGCACTGTGTCAGGGGATGGTCTGGTTAATATAGCACTGTGTCAGGGGATGGTCTGGTTAATATAGCACTGTACCAGGGGATGGTCTGGTTAATATAACACTGTACCAGGGGATGGTCTGGTTAATATAGCACTGTGTCAGGGGATGGTCTGGTTAATATAGCACTGTGTCAGGGGATGGTCTGGTTAATATAGCACTGTACCAGGGGATGGTCTGGTTAATATAACACTGTACCAGGGGATGGTCTGGTTAATATAGCACTGTGTCAGGGGATGGTCTGGTTAATATAGCACTGTGCCAGGGGATGGTCTGGTTAATATAGCACTGTGCCAGGGGATGGTCTGGTTAATATAGCACTCTGCCATTCCAGGTTTCCCCTGTGTTTCTTCTGCAGGGTTTGGTTTGATAGAAGTTGTGTCTTGGTAGTAATAGTCCATTCAGGTCACTTTGTCCAAAATCAGGGTTTTAGGTCTGAATTGTGATTTGGACGTTTTGATGTTGAGGTTATTATCTTGTATAAGTCCTTGCGAAAATATTCTAGTTTTTCTACATTTATCCAACTCTAATTCTACTTTATTTCAGGAGACCTCAGGAGCCCAAGCTCTTGGTGTCTCTCTCTCTCTGCCCTTTCTCTCTCTTTCTCCTCCCCCCTCTCTCTCCGTCTTGGTTCTCAGGTGTAGGCTGTCACTCTGAACTGATAAATGGTCCTCCGGTATCCCCACTTCCTGCATGTCTGTCTCCCTGCTGTGGATCCCAGGTATCCTCTCTCCTGTCCCTGCACAGAGCCAGAGACTATAGCAGCCAAGCTGAACCTTCAGACGTCAGGCTGAAAAATGTCCATCTCTCCATTACTCAGCTGGTTCTGCTGCTGCACTACATACATGACCAGGGAGGGAGGGAGGGAGGGAGGGAGGGAGGGAGGGAGGGAGGGGGAGGGAGGGAGGGAAGGAGAATGCGAGCGCCAGGCAGCAGGATCAGTACAGGCACATGGCCAGTGAATGAGAAAGCTCTCACTTTGACTGGATAACATCAACTACAGGACCCATACAGGACCAGCTTGGCACTCTGTCCCTCAACCTGGACACAGACCCAGACGCAGGCAGGCAGCCAACCTCTCTCCCCCTGCTAGGCTGTCACTGACCTCTCTCTCCTGTGCCTTACAGGATGGCTGAGGCTGAACTTCACAAGGAGAGGCTCCAAGCCCTTGCAGTAAGTCCCAAAACCAATTCCTCTAAATCTCTCTCTCTCTGTCTAACTCTGTTTCTCTCTCTCTCTCCCTCTCTGTCTCCCTCTGTCTCTCTCTCTCTCTCTCTCTCTGTCTACCTCTGTTTCTCTCTCTCTGTCTCTCTCTCTCTCTCCCTCTCTCTCAATTCAATAGGCTTTATTGGCATGAGAAACATATTATCATTGCTAAAGCAAGTGAAATAGACAAGACATAAACAATGTAAAATCTTTATCTTTCTCTCTGCTGATGTGGTTCGTATTGTTCATTGTTAATCTCATGTATCGTTGTGTTGTTGAGGGAGGAAAATGTGTGGTGGAAAGTTGGTGTTAAAGGAAAATGTCAACAACAACAAAAAAGTCTGATTTTGGTGGATAGTGATTGGCTGTTGGTTTTTATAGCTTCCTCTACAGCGACGTTCTGTTTGTTGACCGGTTCACAGTTTAGCGGGAGGGATGAAAAGCTCTCTGCTCTGAGCTGTTGTTGGAGTGCAGAGAAACAGTACGAGAGACTCTGAGATGGACAAAACACACACACACACACACACACACACACACACAGAAACACACACACACACACACACACACACACACACACACACAGAAACACACACACACACACAGAAACACACACACACAGAAACACACACACACACACAGAAACACACACAGAAACACACACACAGAAACACACAGAAACACACACAGAAACACACACAGAAACACACACAGAAACTCACACACACACAGAAACACACAGAAACACACAGAAACACACACACACACACACACACACACACACACACACACAGAAACACACACAGAAACACACACAGAAACACACACACACACAGAAACACACAGAAACACACACACACAGAAACACACACAGAAACACACACAGAAACACACACAGAAACACACACAGAAACACACACACACACACACACACAGAAACAGGGAGGAGCAGCAAGCGACAGATGGAAATACTATTTTGGCCGTGTTGTTACGTCCCTGTCATTCCGATATATATACTTGACTCCGACAAACACTGTACAGCCCAAGATACGTTGACATGGAGCGCAGTGCTAAGAGGGTTGTTTATTATAAAGGAAACTCCCATTCAACATTTTACATGTAATGCTGTTAGCACATCTCCGAGCCTGTTGTAATAGTGTAACACCTGAAGTACTATTTTAAATACTTTGAGATTTTGTCCAACCTGCCTGCAGTGGGTTGGCAGTTTATTCTATGGGTCCAACAAGCTCAATCAAGCAGAGATGAAATATTAGAATTGATTTCAAATCGTATTTGAACCCAGGTTTGAAGTGAATGTCAAATGACTGAGAGAGGAGGGTTTCTGTAAAAGGGTAAGTATAGAGTCTTTAATGGTAATCATGCTACAGGGATGATGTTGCAAATGGCACACTATTACCTATAAAGAGTCAAGCCGTTTCTCATCTGGCTCTATGGGTTAGCTCCCCTGGCATAGATAGAGAGATAGTTAACTTCCAGCGCCACAGGTCCACAAAGCTGTGAACCATCTGAGAGACAAGGCAAAAAGGGTATTCTATGCCACCTGGGGCGGCAGGGTAGCCTAGTGGTTACAGTGTTGGACTAGTAACCGAAAGGTTGCAAGTTCAAACCCCCGAGCTGACAAGGTACAAATCTGTCGTTCTGCCCCTGAACAAGGCAGTTAACCCACTGTTCCTAGGCCGTCATTGTAAATAAGAATTTGTTCTTAACTGACTTGCCTAGTTAAATAAAGGTAAAATAAAATTTAAAAAAGGAACATAAAATTTGACAAATAGGTTTTGGTGAAAAAATACTTGAATCAGTCATAGAGCCCATTGAATCCATTGCCCTTTATGGTTGTGAGGTCTGGGGTCCGCTCACCAACCAAGACTTCACAAAATGGGACCAACACCAAATTGAGACTCTGCATGCAGAATTCTGCTAAAATATTCTCCGTGTACAACGTAGAACACCAAATAATGCATGCAGAGCAGAATTAGGCCGAAACCCACTAATGATCAAAATCCAGAAAATAACCGTTCAATTCTACAACCACCTAAAAGGAAGCGATTCCGAAACCTTCCATAACAAAGCCATCACCTACAGAGAGATGAACCTGGAGAAGAGTCCCCTAAGCAAGCTGGTCCTGGGGCTCTGTTCACAAACACAAACATACCCCACAGAGCCCCAGGACCCAGCTGGTCCTGGAGCTCACAAACAAAAAAACAGAGCAAACTAGAATGCTATTTGTCCCTAAACAGAGAGTACACAGCGGCAGAATACCTGACCACTCTGACTGACCCAAACTTAAGGAAAGCTTAAACTTAAGGAAAGTGTAAACTCCCATATCTACTGGGTGAAATTCCACAGTGTGCCATCACAGCAGCAAGATTTGTGACCTGTTGCCACAAGAAAAGGGCAACCAGTGGAGAACAAACACCATTGTAAATACAACCCATATTTATGCTTATTTATTTTCCCTTGTGTACTTTAAACATTTGTACATTGTTACAACACTATAAATATATATAATATGACATTTATAACGTCTTTATTGTTTTGAAACTTCTGTATGTGTAATGTTTACTGTTAATTTTTATTGTTAATTTCACTTTTGTATATTATCTACCTCACTTGCTTTGGCAATGTTAACACGTTTCCCATGCCAATAAAGCCCCTTGAATTGAAGTAGATAGATAGATAGATAGATAGATAGATAGATAGATAGATAGATAGATAGATAGATAGATAGATAGATAGATAGATAGATAGATAGATAGATAGATAGATAGATAGATAGATAGATAGATAGATAGATAGATAGATAGATAGATAGATAGATAGATAGATAGATAGATAGATATGGCATAGACAGAGAGTATGTGTGCCAAATGGCACCCTATTCCCTATATAGTGCACTACTTTTCACCCCACACCTCCTCCTACATGCTTCACCGTGGGAACCACACATGCGGAGATCATCCATTCACCTATTCTACGTCTCACAAAGACACTGCGGTTGGAACCAAAAATGTCACATTTGGACTCATCAGACCAAATGACAGATGTCCATCGGTCTAATGTCCATTGCGCATGTTTGTTGGCCCAAACAAGTCTCTGCTTCTTATTGGTGTCCTTTAGTAGTGGTTTCTTTTCAACAATTCGACCATGAAGGCCTGATTCACGCAGTCTCCTCTGAACAGTTCATGTTGAGATGTGTCTGTTACTTGAACTCTGTGAAGCATTTATTTGGGCTGCAATCTGAGGTGCAGTTAAACTCTAATGAACTTATCCTCTGCAGCAGAGGTAACTCTGGTTCATCCTTTCCTGTGATGGTTCTCACGAGAGCCAGTTTCATCATAGTGCTTGATGGTTTTTGTGACTGCTCTTGAAGAAACTTTTCAACTTTCTTTTGAAGAATGAAAGTTCTTGAAATGTTCCTGATTGATTGACCTTCATTTCTGTCATTTCTCTTTGCTTATTTGAGTTGTTCTTGCCATACAATGGCAATACCACTTTACCAAATAGGGCTATATATATTTAACTAGTAAGTTAAGAACAAATTCTTACTTTCAATGATGGCCTAGGAACAATGGGTTAGCTGCCTTTTTCAGGGGCAGAATGACAGATTTTGACATTGTCAGCTCAGGGATTCGATCTTGCAACCTTCCGGTTACTAGTCCAATGCTCTAACTGCTAGGATACCTGCCGGCTATCTTCTGTATACCACCCTTACTGTACCTTGTCACAACACAATTGATTTGCTCAAAAGCATTAAACAGGTAAGAAATGCCACAAATGAACTTTTAAGGCACACCTGTTACTTGAAATGCATTCCAGGTGACTACCTCATGAAGCTGATTTGAGAGTTTGCCAAGAGTGTGCAAAGCTTTCATCAACGCAAAGGGTGGCTTATTTGAAGAATCTCAACTATAAAATATGTTTTGATTTAACACATTCTTTTTGGTTACTACATGATTCCATATGTGTTATTTCATAGTTTTCATGTCTTCACTATTATTCTACAATGTAGAAAATAGTACAAATAAAGAAAAGCCCTGGAATAGGTAGATGTGTCCAAACTTTTGACTGGTACTGTAGATAAAGATATCCCCTGATATTGACCCTTTACGCCTAACAGGCGAGCCATAAATATAAAAATGATCTTAATCCAAATTGTGGATTTCAAAGAAAACATGAATCGTCAGCATACAATCAGCAGCATACAATGACACCTTTGTTTTAAAATTTAATTTCTAACCGCTTGATATTATTGTTGTATCTGATTGTAATAGTGATCATTTCGATGACCACAATAAATAGATATGCCGATAGTGGACAACCTTGTTCTATTCCTCTTGACAGTTGAATACTTTTTGAGATGTAGGCATTCTTTATTATTTTATACCTAGGGTTACTCTACACATTTTTACCCATTGTATAAGAGATTCTCCAAAAATGTAATATTTCAGGCACTGAAGTGTAAGGGGTCTACAGTACTTAGATAGATTGGATCTTTAAACTTACCACCTTGGTCCTGTTTCAGTGATAGTGAAATCAGACCTTCTTGCTGATTACCTGATAGTCTACCATTTTTATAGGATGAAACATGCTAATAACGCTGGGTAAACCCAGGGAGTTATTTGAGAACTTGAGAGAATTTTTAATAATAATAATAATAATGTTATATAATAATAATAATAATTAAGCATAATGCTTCAGGAAACAGATAGTGGAAGAGTAAGTCAGCTAGCAAGGAATCGTTGTCATTTTATAACAGGTGACGATAAGCAGAAATAAGGGAGCACCATCTCTCATAGTAATCGATGTCGATGCGAGTTTCTCTTCCAAGCAATCCCCTTGTTCACAGCCAAAGCAAGCTAGCTAGCTACTAATAGTGCAACCGCCAAGTAACAGCACAGATGAAAAATTATTATTTCTACTTACTGTAGAAATTATTGTTGAAAACATGTCTAGGTTGGAACGGTTGCTGTTGAAATACGAATCAATTTTTATTCTGAACTGGAATAAATTGATTGAAGCAAGATGCTTTTTGAGGCAAACACTCTGGGTTGTTCATCTGCAGCAGGAAGCAGACTCCTGCCTGACTGAGAAAGCAGTAGATGTTCTGATCCAGTTTGGCACCACATACCCATGTGAGTCAGGGTTCTCAACTCTGGCATACGTAAAAAAAAACAAGTACAGAAACAGACTCCATGCTGAGCATGACCTCAGGGTTGCACTGGTTAAAACGGAGCCCAGAATAGACCTGCTCATTCCAGTTCAGAATGAAAATAATTTATTGTCTTTTAACAGCAACAGTTCCAACCTAGACAGATATGTAAGAGTGATTTTAATGGAGGAAGATGAACACGAATAGCAATTTATATGAATCAAATCAAATCAAATCAAATTTATTTATATAGCCCTTCGTACATCAGCTGATATCTCAAAGTGATGTACAGAAACCCAGCCTAAAACCCCAAACAGCAAGCAATGCAGGTGTAGAAGCACGAAATGATATGAGTATTTCATTTAATTGTAAATGTATTGTTATTTGTTTCTGTCTATATTGCATTTGTTTTAGGCATAAGGGTAATAAAATGTACCAATATTTACATATAGTTGCATGTTTTCATAAGCTTGGGTCCCAGGAAAACACAGAATTTCTCATTTGGGTCCCAGGCTGAAAAAGTTTAAGAAACACTGTTCTAGACGATTCTGTGCATCCAACTTTGTGGCAACAGTTTGGCCATTTCCTGTTTCAGCATGACAAAGCCCCTATGCACAAAGTGAGGTCCATACAGAAATGGTTTATCCATACAGAAATGGCCTTCACAGAGCCCTGACTTCAACTCCATCGAACACCTTTAGGATGAATTGGAACACCACCTGAGAGCCAGGCCTAATCGCCCAACATCAGTGGCCGACGTCACTACTGCTCTTGTGGCTGAATGGAAGCAAATCCCAGCAACAATGTTTTAGCACATCTAGTGGAAAGAATTCCCAGAGGAATGGAGTCTGTTATAGCAGCAAAGGAGGGACCAACTCGAGATGAATGCCCATGATTTTAGAATTAGGTGTTTGACAAGCAGATGTCCACATACTTTGGATAATGTTGTGTATGAACTCGTGCACAGATGCCTCAGGCCAAAAGGTTGCTGGATCAAATCCCCTAGCTGACAAGGTAAAAATGTATCGTTCTGCCCCTTGAGCAAGGCAGTTAACCCACTGTTCACCGGGGCCCAAAGACGTGGATCTCGATTAAGGCTGTCCCCCTGCACGTCTCTGATTCAGATGGGATGGTTTGAATGCAGAAGGCACATTTCAGTTGAAGGCATTCAGTTGTACAACTGACCTTTCCCCTTTTCCCCTTTCCCCCTTTCCCCCTTTTCCCCCTTTCCCCTTTCCCCTTTCCCTCATTCTAGATTCAACCTCTTCTATTACGTTATCCTGCATACTGCGTGTCTGTTTATCTCTTTAGGTGCTCTGTTGTCATGGATACATAGTCTACTTTGTTTTCCGGTTTGCCAACAGTGCCCTCTAGCCTGCCTTGTATTCTCTTTGCCCATATCCTAAAGTTGTTTGTTATTGAAGTGCGAGGGTGATAATTCAGATCATCTTGGTTCTTTCTCATTTCATCTAAAATAACCAGCTTTTGATTTATGGAGATCAGATCACTTACTTTGGAAGCATTGTTGAAGTCATTGTCGGTGGAGTTATTTAAATTAATGTCACTGGATGAGTTCCTAAATCTTTTGGCAGAGACCAAGTGTCTTGCCGGGTTTTTATGGCCAGCCTGAGTTAAGGCATCCCCGCAATCCATGTTGCTGTTGGAATAGTAGTGTTGGTCAATAGAAGATTCCAGATCCCTGTCATGGGATGGATCCACCATCTCCAGTTCGGGTAACCTCACAGTTGTTTACATTTCTGGAATGTTTTGCTCACCTCACTACAAAGGTATTGGTAAACGTTCATTAGCAGGGCGTTGTGGGGACGAGGTGTCCCAGTAGGCTACACGTAGCTATGTGTGTGGAAAACATTTAATCACAGGTAAGACATTTAATTTATTTAGTACAGTCCATTTGTAACTACACTAACTACTTGTAGCTGTTTGTTTGTGTTGTGGTCTTGCCTAGCTTAGGCGGTAGCTGGCTATCTCTCACTTACTCAAGTGGCTGCTGGTATCGTCATGAAAAGGGGCAGAGTGAATTTACGTATCCTTGGCTTGTTGTTTTCTTCTAAAGGCTAGCGCCCCATCTTGACAACTTCCGGTGAAATTATAGAGCGCGAAATTCAAAATACAAAAATAGTAATATTAACCATTCATGAAAATACAAGTGTCATGCATAATTTAAAAGCTTAACTTCTTGTTAATCCAACCGCTTTGTCAGTTTCAAAAAGGCTTTACGGCGAATGCAATAATCTGAGGACAGCATACAAAAGCATAAAAAACATTTTCCAAACCAGCAGAGGCGTCACAAAAGTCAGAATTAGCTATAAAATAATTCACTTACCTTTGAAGATCTTCCTCTGTTTGCAATCCCAACGGTCCCAGCAACACAACAAATGGTTGGTTTGTTCGATAAAGTCCTTCTTTAGATCCCCAAAAAAGTTTAGTTGGCGCATTTGATTCAGTAATCCACCCGTTCCAGTCGTTCAACATGCAGATAAAGCAAGTCAAACAACGTTTCTAATCAATCCTCAGGTACCCTAATATGTAAATAAATAATACAATTTAAGGCGGAGAAGAGTATGTTCATTACCGTAAAGATAAATAACGAAGTGCCCACCCTCATCCACGCGCACCACAAGACTACAGTCAAAATGAGCGCCAACTTGAAAAAATACATATTCTAGTTCATTTTTCTTAAAACAAGCCTGAAACCCTTTTTAAAGACTGTTGTCATCTAGAAGAAGCCATAGGAACTGCAATCTGGGAGGAGTTATTTTGAAAATCCCATAGACAAGTGTTAACCTCAACAACAACAAAAATCCAGGTGGATTCTCCTCGGGTTTTCACCATATCAGTTCTGTTAGACTCACAGACATTATTGTAACAGTTTTAGAAACTTCAGAGGGATTTTTTTTATCCAATACTACCAATTATATGCATATCCTGGCTTCTGTGCCTGAATAACAGGCCGTTTACTTTGGGCACGTCAGTCATCCGAACTTCCGAATACTGCCCCCTAGCCTTGAGGTTCTTGATATTTCAGAGATCTTACCTTCTGTTTTTTGCGATGCTCTGGATCGACATGTACAAAAATGTTCCAGTTCCCGCTAATATCCAGCAATTTCGCACAGCAATTGAAGAGGAGTAGAACAACAGGCCACAATCAACAGCCTGATCATGTAAAGGAGATGTGTCACGCTGCATGAGGCAAATGGTGGTCACACTAACTACTGACTGGTTTTCTGATCCACACCCCTACCCTTTTTTAATGTATCTGTGATCAACAGATGCATATCTGTATTCCCAGTCATGTGAAATCCATAGATTAGGGCCTAATGAATTTATTTACATTTTCAGAGTTTTACATGTAACTAAGTAAAATCTTTGAAATTGTTGCTTGTTGAGTTTATATTTTTGTTCAGTATAAGTCAGAGAAGGCTGGTGGGAGGAGCTATAATAGGACAGGTTCATTGTAATGGATGGAATGGAATAAATGGATCGGTATCAAACATATGGAAACCACATGTTTGACTAGCTAGCTGGCTAACGTTTCCTACCTATGGAACCTTATCGTAAAGAGTTACCAAAATGTAATTTTCTGACTCATAGAATTTCCTCAAGATTGTCCTGATATCCAAAATACTTCAAATCAAAATGTTGTGATATTGAACAATGAAGTTACGTATTTGAAAATATCTACATGAGTCAATCCACAAATATATGTATTTCCTGTTAACAAGTCATTTACGGTTTCTATGCCTTTAATATTCCATGTGGGTCAACGTATTAGTGAATTGTGAAAATCAATCCAAGGATCGTTCCATAGGGTTGTGTTTGTAGGGAGCGATATTGGTTCATTTTCCTCCATATTGTAGTTAACTATATAGTTGTTAATGTTCTCAGCTTTATCCTTTCAAAATAGACAACATATTCTGGGTATGAGTATGTGTGTCTTCAATATGTTCCCATTGTTCCTCTTTAGTGGTTTTAACTATGTTGCAAGTAAAAGCCCTGGGTGGTGAGCTGATACAATTCCAGATCTGGAAGGGAAGTCAAAATGTATCCCCCCCCCTCACGCACGCACACACGCACGCACGCACACACACACACACACACACACACACACACACACACACACACACACACACACACACACACACACACACACACACACACACACACACCGCTCCCCCTTATCCCCCTAACAGAGAGATGTCCCGCTGTACCCCACTCCAGCTGATATAACAGACTGGGATCAGCTGGAAGGTCTTAGCGTTAGGATCCAACCAGCTGATGTAACAGACTGGGATCAGCTGGAAGGTCTTAGCGTTAGGATCCAACCAGCTGATATAACAGACTGGGACCAGTTGGAAGGTCTTAGCGTTAGGATCCAACCAGCTGATATAACAGACTGGGACCAGCTGGAAGGTCGTAGGGTTAGGATCCAACCAGCGTATATAACAGACTGGGACCAGCTGGAAGGTCTTAGCGTTAGGAACCAGCCAGCTGATATAACAGACTGGGACCAGCTGGAAGGTCTTAGCGTTAGGATCCAACCAGCTGATATAACAGCAGACTGGGACCAGCTGGAAGGTCTTAGCGTTAGGAACCAGCCAGCTGATATAACAGACTGGGACCAGTTGGAAGGTCTTAGCGTTAGGATCCAACCAGCTGATATAACAGACTGGGACCAGCTGGAAAGTCGTAGGGTTAGGATCCAACCAGCGTATATAACAGACTGGGACCAGCTGGAAGGTCTTAGCGTTAGGAACCAGCCAGCTTATATAACAGACTGGGACCAGCTGGAAGGTCTTAGCGTTAGGATCCAACCAGCTGATATAACAGCAGACTGGGACCAGCTGGAAGGTCTTAGCGTTAGGAACCAACCAGCTGATATAACAGACTGGGACCAGCTGGAAGGTCTTAGCGTTAGGATCCAACCAGCTGATATAACAGCAGACTGGGACCAGCTGGAAGGTCTTAGCGTTAGGATCCAACCAGCTGATATAACAGCAGACTGGGACCAGCTGGAAGGTCTTAGCGTTAGGAACCAACCAGCTGATATAACAGCAGACTGGGACCAGCTGGAGGGACTGCTTTTAGCATTTACAGACCTCTCCGAGTCCGTGTGGGAGTTGCAGCGATGGGACAAGACTGTAACTACCAATTGGTCGGGAAAAAAAAGATGCATTAACGTTTACATCAACAGAGAGTGGGTTGGCTTGAACCATTTAACTAATTAAATAAATCAGTTACAGACACATTTTAAGGCCCCTTTGAAATAGTCATGTGGACTATTAACTGCTAATGCTAACGTTCTCCACATAGGTGAATGTTTGAGATGCCGACAATAGTCATATGACTAGGGCAGGTATCGATTTCTCACGCAGAATGTGTGTGTGTGTGTGTGGGGGGGGGGGGGGCTCTCAGGTCCACACCAACTATCAGTGGCATTTAACCACATGCTTGAGTGGGTCAGGATGTCAGTCCTAGTCTATTCTAGTCTCCTAATCCTAATCTATCCTAGTCCTAGTCTATTCTAGTCCTAGTCTATCCTTGTCCCCTAGTCCTAGTCTATCCTAGTCTCCTAGTCCTGGTCCACTACTGTGTGATTCTAGTTACTCCTAGTCCATTAGGGTTAGGGTTACTAGATACTAGATACTCTGGGATGGCTCAACTTCCTCCAGCTAAATCTTGACAAGGCCAAGGTAATTATTGTTGGAGCAAAAGCACAGAGAGAGAATCTGGCCGCACATTTGAATCCACAGGCAATAAAGACCAAACACCAGGTCAAAAAACCTAGTTGTGATTTTAGATTCTGAACACCATTTCGAGACAAACATTTGTACTCAGACTGATATGGAGAGACTCATCCATGATTTTATTACAAGCAGGCTTGACTACTGTAATGCTCTCCTGTCTGGTCTACCCAAGAAAGCCATGTGTCAACAGCAAAACATACAGAATGCCCTAATACAGACATGCTGTTAAGTTATGTACCCAGTATGTTCCTCAGGTCCTCTGGCACTGGCCTTATAACTATCCCAAAGCCTCAGACCAAGAGGCATGGAGAGACAGCCTTTAGTTACTATGCCCTCAGTCTCTGGAATAGCTGCCAGAGAACCTGAGGGGGACCAAGAGGCATGGAGAGACAGCCTTTAATTACTATGCCCCTAGCCTCTGGAATAGCCTGCCAAAGAACCTAAGTGTGACCAAGAGACAAGGAGAGACGGCTTTTAGTTATTATGCCCCCAGCCTTTAGTTATTTTCAATGTTTTCATTTGTTTTTTTCCTGTGAAGCACATTGTGTTGCATTCCATGTCTGAAATGTGCTGTATGAATACAGTTTGATTAGATTTGACTACTGGAGACCAGTCACTCTGTAATGCCTTGAGAGGTGAATAGGGCCAGGAGTGTTTCCGGATCATATCACCAGAAGAAATTCCCAGCAAGTACATCAAGTAAACAGATGAGGTTGTTTCAAAACCATACATCTACCAACAAGCTTTCCTTGTTGTTGTCACGATCGTCTGAATGAATGGGCCAAGGAGCAGCGTACTTAGAGTTCCACATGTTTAATAAATATGAAACTCACCAAAAACAAAACGAAGAGAACAAACCGTGATGTTCTGCGCTGCTCACAGGCAGCTACACAAAAACAAGATCCCACAAACAACAGGTGGGAAAAGGCTGCCTAAATATGATCTCCAATCAGAGACAACGATAGACCCAGGTTTGCCTCTGATTGGGAACCATACCAGGCCAACAAAGAAATAGAAAACATAGATTGCCCACCCTAGTCACACCCTGACCTAACCAAATAGAGAATTAAAATGATTCCTAAGGTCAGGGCGTGACAGTTGTGACATTATATATTTCTCATCTTTGCTCTAAGATCTTTGAGGTAGTGAAAATTCAAAAGTTTTCAAAGGCGCAAGTTAGAAAGTTTACAGGAGGGTAGGGTTAGGGTAGGGTTAGGGTTAGGGTTAGGTTAGGGTAGGGTTAGGGTTAGGGTAGGGTAGGGTTAGCCAACCTGACCAGAGTTCCAACATGCTCTACAGCCACACCCCTCAAACTAAACTATGTGTGAGTAGAGAAGGCCAAGAGTGACAGCTGCTGCTAAAATTAGCCCCTGTCCCATAACGCTTGTCCCATAGCCATACCGCGTGTATCTCCTACCCCAGTCCACAACACTAACAGGGGCTCTGTTGAAGAAGGAATGGGGATGGGGGGTAGGAGGGGGTGAAGAGGGGGTGAAGAGGGGGTAGGAGGGGTCCGAAGAGGGGGCCTGAAGGGGTCTGGAGAGGAGGTTCTGAAGGGGGGTAGGAGGAGGTCTGAAGAAGGGGTCTGAATGTGGTAGTGGTAGGTCTGAAGAGGTCCGAAGAAAGGTTTGGAGAGGATTCTGAAGAGGGTGTTCTGAGGAGGGGATAGGAAGGGATCAGAAGAGGGGGGAGGAGGGGGTTTTGAAGTCATTAGTGTCAACATGACCGTGTCAGCGTGCATTGCGCCCAGCCCGCCACAGGAGTCGCTAGAGCGCGACGGGACAAGAACAACCCTTCCCTATGCCAGACGACGATGGGCCAAATGTGCGCCGCCCCATAGGTCTCCCGGTCGTGGACGGCTGCGACTGAGCCTGGACTCGAACCAGGTTCTCTAGTGGCACAGCTGGCACTGCATCCACTGAGCCACATATTCTAAATTCCATTCCTTTACTTTAGATTTTTGCGTATTGTGTCTAGATGTTAGTTGTTAGATACTGCACTGTTGGTACCAGAAACACAAGCATTTCACTACACCAGCAATAACATCTGCTGAACACGTGTATGTGACCAATAAGATTTGAGAGGAGAGGAGAGGAGCGAGGCCTGACTGCATGGCTGCCCTGGTCTCAACACACACGCATATGCACACACACACATCCACCCTCCTCCCCCTCAGGCCAGTTAATTAGAGGTATAGAGGGAAAGGAGCTCTCTGCTGATTGGACCATGTGATAAAGCCGCAGAGTGCAGCTGGCCGATCATCCAGCCTGTAACAGCTCTAGAGACTTCCATAGCACTGCAATGCAAACCTGGGTTCACATACTATTGGACATCATTGGTAATACTTTACATTAGCTTCATTGAGGTTGTATGTTGCAATGAAACAAATAGGAATCTTCCAAAACGTGTGAGCCCCGTCCACCTGGCACTTCAGGCAGGCTAAAGTACATGCTGAAACTCTTTGAAATATTTGAAGTAGTGTTTGAACCCAGGTTTGCTTCTGACTGAGGTTTAGAGCTGAGCACTAAAACACAGGGTACTGAAGCGCCAAGCTCCAACCGACTTAACCCAAACCAATTCAATAGCGACTCTAGGAAAATACCTCTTCCCTTCTCATGACTCAGATAGCAGCAGTACAGTCATACAGGAAACCATTAACTTCTTATAGCTGGGGTATTGAGTAGCTTGGATGAAATAGGTGCCCAGAGTAAACTGCCTGCTCCTCAGTCCCAGTTGCTAATAGACATAAGAATTCTCCGGTTGGAACGTTATTGAAGATTTATGATAAAAACATCCTAAAGATTGATTCTATACTCCTTTTCTACGAACTGTAATATAACTTTTTGAACTTTTTCGTCCGACGTTCGGCTGGACCTGCACGCGCGTTTGGATTTGTGTACTAAACGCCCTAACAAAAGAAGCTATTTGGACATAAAATTATGAACTTTATCGAACAAATCAAACATTTATTGTGGAACTTGGATTCCTGGGAGTGCATTCTGATGAAGATCATCAAAGGTAAGGGAATATTTATAATGTTATTTCTGATTTATGTTGACTCCAACATGGCGGATATATTTATTTGTTTTTTGAGTGCCGTTCTCAGATTATTGCACTTGTATTTGCATCAACATTTATTATGAGTATTTCTGTAAATTGATGTGTACTTGTATGTTTGAGGAATTTTAATTATGAGATTTCTGTTGTTTTAACTAATGCATCCAATTAGTGACTAGCCAATATGAAAAAAATACAAAAGTATACAATGGAATAAATACTGTGCTATTACTTTTATTTACAGCATTGTGCTGTTTGTTTAATTCAATATCTATAGTACCTAACATCCGACTTGGACAACATTTAGTCTAACAATGAGTTATACATGAGGAAGGAATCCAGAGAAATGGTCAACAGTCACCCAAGGACACCCCACACCCCAAGGACCCCTCACACTCCACAACCCCCCTCCCCCCCACACCCCAAGGACCCCCCACACCCCCCACACTCCACACACCCCCCCACACCCCAAGGACCCCCACACCCCCCACACTCCACATACCCCCCCACACTCCACACACCCCCCCACACCCCAAGGACCCCCACACCCCCCACACTCCACACTCCGCATACCCCCCCACACCCCCCACACACTCCACAGACCCCCCAGACCCCAAAGACCCCCACACGACCCACACCCCCCAGACCCCCCATTCTTAGTGAAGTTGGTGATGTTTTCCCCCCCCCCCCATAGTTCAGAGAAATTAGTCGTTGAAGTTGTCCCATTCTACATCCTCGTACTAGTAGGTTCTGACATGTTTTACTGTTGCCTTTTGTAGGACCGCAGATTTAACAAATGATTTTTAAAATGATGGGGGGGGGGGGGGGGGGGGGGGGGCGGACGCAGTCGGGGTCTCTACTTACGGTTCAGAGTTAGAATAGTAGAACAAATAAGGTGCAATTTAGAAATGTGGTTCTGCATCAGCAGTTTTCCTCTTGTTGTGTCAGACGCTGATAGACGCTCAATTAGCCATGTCAGCTAAGATGTTTTAGATTGGTGAGATGGCCAGCTATCTAAACCTGTAGTAATCACGGTCCAATTACTAGGGGCCCCCCATTGGTTTTATTTATCACTCTCACTCAGATATTATATTTAAAAAACTGCATTTTTCTCCACCCTGTGGCAACATGTGTAGAATTGCATGAGTTCCTCATGAGTTCAGATATTTTGTAGCCCCCACCCCCATCAGAGTGGCCCTCCCTGGGCTAGATCATGTGATCATGTGTCCCAGGGCAGCAGGGCAGAGTGGTGTGGTTAGCAGACATTGATGAGAAGTAGTGTAGTGGACCCACTGGGGCAGCACTGGGGAAGCAGTTAAATGCAATGAGTTAATTAGAGTGAGAGATCAGGGCTGTGATCTGTGTTGAGACCAAGAAACAGAGACCCAAACAATGAAGCCCTGTTGTAAAGAGGTCCTTTTGTAAAGAGGTCCTGTTGTAAAGAGGTTCTGTTGTAAAGATGTCTGTTGTAAAGAGGTTCTGTTGTAAAGAGGTCTGTTGTAAAGAGGGTCTGTTGTAAAGAGTCCTGTTGTAAAGAGGGTCTGTTGTAAAGAGGTCCTGTTGTAAAGATGTCCTGTTGTAAAGAGGTTCTGTTGTAAAGAGGGTCTGTTGTAAAGAGGGTCTGTTGTAAAAGAGGTCCTGTTGTAAAGAGGTCCTGTTGTAAAGAGGTCTGTTGTAAAAGAGGTCCTGTTGTAAAGAGGTTCTGTTGTAAAGAGGTTCTGTTGTAAAGAGGTTCTGTTGTAAAGAGGGTCTGTTGTAAAGAGTTCTGTTGTAAAGAGGTCCTGTTGTAAAGAGGTCCTGTTGTAAAGAGGTCCTGTTGTAAAGAGGTTCTGTTGTAAAGAGTTCTGTTGTAAAGAGGTCCTGTTGTAAAGAGGTCCTGTTGTAAAGAGGTTCTGTTGTAAAGAGGTCCTGTTGTAAAGAGGTCCTGTTGTAAAGAGGTCCTGTTGTAAAGAGGTCCTGTTGTAAAGAGGTCCTGTTGTAAAGAGTTCTGTTGTAAAGAGTTCTGTTGTAAATAGGTCCTGTTGTAAAGAGGTCTGTTGTAAAGAGGTCCTGTTGTAAAGAGTTCTGTTGTAAAGAGGTCCTGTTGTAAAGAGGGTCTGTTGTAAAGACATCCTTGTTGCAAAGAGGTCCGTAAAGAGGTCCGTGTGGTTAATACCGTGTGGTTAACACCGTGTGGTTAGTACCGTGTGGTTAATACTGTTGGGAGGGGTTAGTCAGGACATTGAACTGTGGGGAGGGGATAGTCAGGACATTGAACTGTGGGGAGGGGATAGTCAGGACATTGAGCTGTGGGGAGGGGTTAGTCAGGACATTGAACTGTGGGGAGGGGTTAGTCAGGGCATTGAACTGTGGGGGGGGGGTTAGTCAGGACATTGAACTGTGGGGAGGGGTTAGTCAGGGCATTGAACTGTGGGGGCGGGGGGGGGGGGGGGGGTAGTCAGGGCATTGAACTGTGGGGGAGGGGTTAGTCAGGACAGGAAGTATAATTCAACACGTTGAATCACTAGCCAGAGAGCAAGGGGAGTTTGGAAGGTCCACAGGGCCACACACCCTCTACAACACACACACACACACCCTCTACAACACACACACCCTCTACAACACACACACACACCCTCTACAACACACACACCCTCTACAACACACACACACACACCCTCTACAACACACACACGCCCACCCTCTACAACACACACACCCTCTACAACACACACACCCACCCTCTACAACACACACACGCCCACCCTCTACAACACACACGCCCACCCTCTACAACACACACACCCACCCTCTACAACACACCCACCCTCTACAACACACACACCCTCTACAACACACACACACACCCTCTACAACACACACACCCTCTACAACACACACACACACCCTCTACAACACACACACACACCCTCTACAACACACACACACACACACCCTCTACAACACACACACACACCCTCTACAACACACACACACCCTCTACAACACACACACACACACCCTCTACAACACACACACCCTCTACAACACACACACACACACACCCTCTACAACACACACACACCCTCTACAACACACACACCCTCTACAACACACACACACACACCCTCTACAACACACACACACACACCCTCTACAACACACACACCCACCCTCTACAACACACACACACCCACCCTCTACAACACACCCACCCTCTACAACACACACACACCCTCTACAACACACACACACCCTCTACAACACACACACCCTCTACAACACACACACACACACACACACACACACCCTCTACAACACACACACACACACACACACCCTCTACAACACACACACCCTCTACAACACACACACACACACCCTCTACAACACACACACACACCCTCTACAACACACACAGACACCCTCTACAACACACACACCCACCCTCTACAACACACACACACCCACCCTCTACAACACACCCACCCTCTACAACACACACACACCCTCTACAACACACACACACACCCTCTACAACTCACACACCCTCTACAACACACACACACACACCCTCTACAACACACACACACACCCTCTACAACACACACACCCTCTACAACACACACACACACCCTCTACAACACACACACACACCCTCTACAACACACACACACACCCTCTACAACACACACACACACCCTCTACAACACACACACACACACCCTCTACAACACACACACACCCTCTACAACACACACACCCTCTACAACACACACACACACCCTCTACAACACACACACCCTCTACAACACACACACCCTTCGTTGAACGCTGTATACCATGTGCATCCTGTACATACGACTAGTAAAAGTTGAAACTTTAACTTTTGACCACAACCCTGTGGTGCCTGGAAGTCAGAACACTACATAGGGATTTAACCAGGATCTTTTCGTCATCAAGTGTTGTGTTGTTTTACAGGAGAAAAGGAAAAGACAGTCAGAAATAGAGGACAAAAGGAGACAGCTGGACGATCTGGTGCTGCAGCTTCAACATCTCAAGGTAAACTCAGTGACTACGTTTTTGTTGTTTTGACTCCAGCACTTTGGATTTCAAATGATACAATGACTATGAGGTCAATGTGCAGACTGACAGATTTAATTTGAGTATTGTCTGTGTGTGTGTGTGTGTGTGTGTGTGTGTGTGTGTGTGTGTGTGTGTGTGTGTGTGTGTGTGTGTGTGTGTGTGTGTGTGTGTGTGTGTGTGTGTGTGTGTGTGTGTGTGTGTGTGTGTGCGTGTGTGTGTGCGTGTGTGCGTCTGTGCGTCTGTGCGTGCGTGTGTGTGTGCGCATATGTGTGACACATATATGTCACCTACTGTATGTTCTGCTATTATGAGAGAAATCTAACAATGGACCAGGATTAGCCAATAGAACTGTACTGCTTGTTCTCAGCAAACTACAACCAGGACTTCAAGCTGACATTTACTGAGCCTTCTGAATGTTTTCTTACTTATTTCACATTCTGAATTCAATATTGATTTAATAGTTTTTTCTCAACTACAAACGCCATGATGATAAAGTGAGAACAAATTTATTGAAAACATAAACATTAAATGTACATAATTATTCACACCCCTTAGTCAATACATGTTAGAATCACAGCGATTACAGCTGTGAGTCTTTGTGGGTAAGAGGACCTCTAAGCTCTAAGAGCTTTACACACCTGGATTGTAAAATATTTGCACATTACACTTTTTAAAATGCTTCAAGCTCTGTGAAGTTGGTTGTTTATCAGTGCTGGACATCTGTTTTCAAGTCTTGTCATTGATTTTTGAGCCCAAACTGTAACTAGACCAAGAACATTCATTGCAACTCCGGTGTTTAAGATTATTTTCCTGCTGAAAGGTGAATTTGTCTCCCAGTGTCTGTTGGAAATGTTGTTTATTTTATCCTAAGAAACTCCCTAATCCTTGCCGATGACAAGCATACCCATAACATGATGTAGCCACCACCATGCTTGTTACGGATACAGTTATCCTGTGTGTGTGTGTGTACCCTGTGTGTGTGTTTCTTTTCTCTCCTTGCTGGTGGGAAAAGGGGGAAACCAAGGCAAGTCGCCCATGGGCATACACTACCCGTAGGTGAACTTTGTTAAATACACTAGTTAGAACTGGGCGGACCACCCACTGTATTTTTGCTTAGTTAGTTAGCTGTTGTTAAAGTAGGCTAGTCTAGCTTAGGGGTGTTTTTGTATATTTATTGTTTCTTTCCTTGGGTCCAGCTCAGCCCCTTTTCCTGCTCCCCCCATTACCGTGTGTTTATAAATAAACCTGGAGTTTGACGGTAGATTTCTTTTGTTGTGGTTATTTCGTTCACACTTTTACTTTGTCACAATAATTTGCATGAGTTATGTTACGGGTCTCATTTACCATCCCCACTAAACTGTCGGGCCAAAAGGGATTCGTAACAATGCTTGAAAATATGGAGAGTGGTACTCAGTGATGTGTTGTGTTGGATTTGCCCCAAACATGTGTTCAGGACATGAAGTTAATTTATTTGCTGCATTTTTTGTATTTTTACTTCCCTTTACCTGTTGCAAACAGGATGCATGTTTTGGAAAATATTTATTCTGTTCCTTCTTTCATTTTATCATGAAAGCTTGCTATAACTAAAGGATTGAATACTTATTGACTACAGATATTTTTTATTAATTTGTAAAAATTTCTAAAAACATAATTCCACTTTGACATTATGGGGTATTATTTTATTTAACCAGGCAAGTCAGTTAAGAACACATTCGTATTTACAATGACGGCCTAGAAACAGTGGGATAACTGCCTTGTTCAGGGGCAGAACAACAGATTTTCACCTGGTCAGCTTGGGGATTCTATCTTGCAACCTTTCGGTTACTAGTCCACTGCTCTAACCACTAGGCTACCTGCTGCCCCACTAGGATACCTGTCCCATTATGGGGTATTGTGTGTAGGCCAGTGACAAAACATCTCAATTTATTCAATTTAAACAACAAAATGTGGAAAAAGGCAAGAGGTGTGAATAGCTTCTGAAGGCTCTGTATGGCATTTGACCAGAACACAGATTTCCCACAGAGAGGCAGTCAGAATACAGATTTCCCACAGATAGAGAGGCAGTCAGAATACAGATTTCCCACAGATAGAGAGGCAGTCAGAACACAGATTTCCCACAGATAGAGGCAGTCAGAACACAGATTTCCCACAGATAGAGAGGCAGTCAGAACACCGATTTCCCACAGATAGAGAGGCAGTCAGAACACCGATTTCCCACAGATAGAGAGGCAGTCAGAACACAGATTTCCCACAGATAGAGGCAGTCAGAACACAGATTTCCCACAGATAGAGGCAGTCAGAACACAGATTTCCCACAAATAGAGGCAGTCAGAACACAGATTTCCCACAGAGGCAGTCAGAACACAGATTTCCCACAGATAGAGGGCCAGTCAGAATCCAGAGGAGTTTCTCTCATTCCAGTCCTTTTAACACTACACACATTTAGAGCTGACTGTGTATGAGTCCCAAATGGTTCCCTATTTACTAGTGTCTATAGTTCGTTACTTTCAGCCAGAGCCCTGAGGGCCCTGGTCAACGATAGTGCACTATAGAGAATAGGTTGCCATTCGGGACTGAGCTTGTTTTATCAGATGCCCAGCGGTTGGTTGCCGTGCAGGAGATCGTAAATTACCCTTTTGCAAAAGTGCCCAACATTTAATGGCAATTACTTCTCACATAATCAAATTCAGCTGCACTTGAAGAGAGTCTATGTTCCCTCTGTTCTCCAGAGAAAATGTTTGTCTGTTGACAAACCCTCTAAGATGTAGACAGTGTGATAAACCCTCAACTATAACAACATCAGCTCTGTGGGCGAGACAGAATAAACACAGAGAGATTTACACGACGAAGAGTTTCTCCGGGGATGAACCAGCTCCTCTCAACCTCGCTCTTATTTGGACTTCAATGAGTTTACGTAAATAATTAAATTAAGTGAGTTGGTGATTTGATCCATTTGTCTCCATCTGTAGACCAGAAATCAGGGTGATGCCAAACAGTCAACAAGCAAACACATTAATATGTGATGGGGGCAATCAGTCAATCTGGGCTCATAATGTCCCCCCTCCCCCCACTCTCACTGATGGTCACAGAGGTTGTTGTTGTTCTCCCCACCTTTATTTAACCAGGTAGGCCAGTTGAGTTCTCATTTACAACTGCGACCTGGCCAAGATAAAGCAAAGCAGTTCGACACAAACAACAACTCAGAGTTACACATGGAGTAACACAATAAACAAGTCAGTGAAAACAGTAGAAAAAAGAAAGTCTATATACAGTGTGTGCAAAAGGCACGAGGAGGTAGGCAATAAATAGGCCATAGGAGGGAATAATGACAATTTAGCAGATTAACACTGGAGTGATAAATGAGCAGATGATGTTCAAGTAGAGCTACTGGTGTGCAAAAGAGCAGAAAAGTAAATGAAATAAAAATGGGTATGGAGATGAGGTAGGTAGATTGGGAGGGCTATTTACAGATGGACTATGTACAGCTGCAGCGATCAGTTAGCTGCTCAAATAGTTGATGTTTAAAGTTGGTGAGGGGGAAAAAAGTCTCCAACTTCAGCGATTTTTGCAATTCGTTCCAGTCACAGGCAGCAGAGAACTGGAAGGAAAGGCGACCAAATGAGGTGTTGGCTTTGGGGATGACCAGTGAGATGTACCTGCTGGAACGTGTGCTACGGGTGGGTGTTGCTATGGTGACCAGTGAGCTGAGATAAGGCAGAGCTTTACCTAGCATAGGCTTATAGATGACCTGGAGCCAGTGGGTCTGGTGACGAATATGTAGCGAGGGCCAGCCAACTAGAGCATTCAGGTCGCAGTGGTGGGTGGTATAAGGGGCTTTGAGGACAAAACGGATGGCACTGTGATAAGACTGCATCCAGTTTGCTGAGTAGAGTGTTGGAAGCTATTTTGTAGATGACATCGCTGAGGTCGAGGGTCGGTAGGATAGTCAGTTTTACTAGGGTGAGTTTTGCGGTGTGAGTGAAGGAGGCTTTGTTGCGAAATAGAAAGCCGACTAGATTTTATTTTGGATTGGAGATGTTTGATATGAGTCTGGAAGGAGAGTTTACAGTCTAGCCAGACACCTCGGTACACATATTCTAGGTCGGAACCATCCAGGGTGGTTATGCTAGACGGGCGTGCGGGTGCAGGCAGCGAACGGTTGAAAAGCATGCATTTGGTTTTACTAGCGTTTAAGAGCAGTTTGAGGCCATGGAAGGATGGATATAGGTCTGTAACAGTTTGTGTCTAGGGTGTCACCCCCTTTGAAGAGACTGCGACTGCGGCAGCTTTCCAATCTTTAGGGATCTCGGAGGATACGAAAGAGAGGTTGAACAGGCTGGTAATAGGGGTTGCAACAATGGAGGCGGATATTGTTTGAAAAAGAGGATCCAGATTGTCTAGCCCAGCTGATTTGTATGGGTCCAGGTTTTGCAGCTCTTTCAGAACATCTGCTGTCTGGATTTGGGTGAAGGAGAAGCTGGGGAGGCTTGGGCAAGTAGCTGTGGGGGGTGCAGAGTTGTTGGCCGGGGTTGGGGTAGCCAGGAGGAAAGCATGGCCAGCCGTTGAGAAATGCTTATTGAAATTCTTGATTATCGTGGATTTATCGGTGGTGACAGTGTTTCCTAGCCTCAGTGCAGTGGGCAACTGGGAGGAGGTGCTCTTATTCTCCACAGACTTTAGTGTCCCAGACCTTTTTGGAGTTAGAGATGATGATTTCTGTTAGGAAAGCAAAGGCTTTTAGAAACTGACTGTGTATTGGTTCCTTACTTCCCCGAAAAGTTGCATATCGCGGGGGGGCTATTCGATGCTAATGCAGTCTGCCACAGGATGTTTTTGTGCTGGTCGAGGGCAGTCAGGTCTGGAGTGAACCAAGGGCTATATCTGTTCTTGGTTCTGCATTTTTTGAATGGAGCATGCTTATCTAGGATGGTGACAAAATTACTTTTAAAGAATGACCAGGCATCCTCTACTGACGGGATGAGATCAATGTCCTTCCAGGATACTCGGTCCAGGTCGATTAGAAATGCCTGCTCGCAGAAGTGTTTTAGGGAGCGTTTGACAGTGATGAAGTGTGGTCGTTTGACCGCGGGCCCATAGCGGATACAGGCAATGAGGCAGTGATCGCTGAGATCCTGATTGAAAACAGTGGAGGTGTATTTGGAGGGCAAGTTGGTCAGGATAATGTCTATGAGGGTGCCGATGTTTATGGATTTAGGGTTGTACTCTGTGTGTCTCTGTGTGTCTCTCTGTGTGTCTCTCTGTGTGTCTCTGTGTGTCTCTGTGTGTCTCTGTGTGTCTCTGTGCGTCTCTGTGCGTCTTCGGGTGTCTCCGCATGTCTCTGCGTGTCTCTGTGTGTCCATGGTGAATACACTGGTAACCCTTTCCTCTCAATCTGTAGAGCCCCAGAATGTCTGTCTGTCTGTCTGTCTGTCTGTCTGTCTGTCTGTCTGTCTGTCTGTCTGTCTGTCTGTCTGTCTGTCTGTCTGTCTGTCTGTCTGTCTGTCTGTCTGTCTGTCACAGACTCACACCAGCTTGTGAAATAGTTTCCAGCTTTACTGTCGTGCTCTGTGGGAGCTTTGTGGGAAAGGAAGCAATGGTCAAACAAGTGCTTTTGGAGGTCTTAAACAGTCTCTCAACTCCCTCCCCATTCTCCCCTCCTCTCCTCTCTCCCAAGTCTCTCAACTCCCCTCCCCATTCTCCCCTTCTCTCCTCTCTCCCAAGTCTCTCAACTCCCCTCCCCATTCTCCCCTTCTCTCCTCTCTCCCAAGTCTCTCAACCCCCCTCCCCATTCTCCCCTTCTCTCCTCTCCCAAGTCTCTCAACTCCATTCTCCCCTTCTCTCCTCTCTCCCAAGTCTCTCAACCCCCCTCCCCATTCTCCCCTTCTCTCCTCTCTCCCAAGTCTCTCAACTCCCCTCCACATTCTCCCTTCCTCTCCTCGCTCCCAAGTCTCTCAACCCCAGACCCTGGAGGCCAACTCTAATTGGTTAGATCTTTAGTGGACCTAGTAGATGGGATATTTGAGCCTTTTAGTGTTTTGACTTCTCTAATGGAGACTGCTTTATAACACAGTTTGGTTGGATGGATCCTCTGAATGATTCTCCTCACCTGTCTCTTGTGTCCAGTCTTAAACCATGACAAATCTTTGTTATTATTATTATTATTATGTTATATGCTTTTAATATATTCTCCTTCTTGTCTCTCACCTTTAGTCTAAAGCCATGAGAGAGCGCTGGCTCCTACAAGGCACGACCCCTGGAACTAACGACGAAGACGATGGACGAAGACAACAGCTGGAGAAAGAAGAAGAGCAGGGGAAGAGACTGGAGGACACTATTCACAGGTACACACATACACAGGAACTGACAGGGGGACACTATTCACAGGTACACACATACACAGGAACTGACAGGGGGACACTATTCAAAGGTGCACACATACACAGGAACTGACAGGGGGACACTATTCACAGGTACACACATACACAGGAACTGACAGGGGGACACTATTCACAGGTATACACAGGAACTGACAGGGGGACACTATTCACAGGTACACACATACACAGGAACTGACAGGGGGACACTATTCACAGGTACACACATACACAGGAACTGACAGGGGGACACTTCACAGGTACACACATACACAGGAACTGACAGGGGGACACTATTCACAGGTACACACATACACAGGAACTGACAGGGGGACACTATTCACAGGTACACACATACACAGGAACTGACAGGGGACACTATTCACAGGTACACACATACAAAGGAACTGACAGGGGGACACTATTCACAGGTACACACATACACCGGAACTGACAGGGGGACACTATTCACAGGTACACACATACACAGGAACTGACAGGGGGACACTATTCACAGGTACACACATACACAGGAACTGACAGGGGGACACTATTCACAGGTACACACATACACAGGAACTGACAGGGGGACACTATTCACAGGTACACACATACACAGGAACTGACTGTTGCTGGACACTATTGACAGTTGCACTCATACATGCAGTGTTGATTTTGTTCTGTTTTTGGAGAAGTTTAGGACAAATGTAATATCCTGTAGTCCTCTATTCTAGCTGTCATGTAGATGTATCTGAACACAGAAACATCCGTTCTGATCCTGAGAACTGAGCAGTGTTTCCAGCACAGCCAGAAGAGGACTGGCCACCCCTCAGAGCCTGGTTCCTCTCTAGGTTTCTTCCTAGGTTCCTGCCTTGCTAGGGAGATTTTACTAGCCACCATGCTTCTACACCTGCATTGCTTACTGTTTGGGGCTGGGTTTCTGTACAGCACTTTCAGATATCAGCTGATGTAAGAAGGGCTTTATAAATACATTTGATTTGATTTGAGTTTAGCTTCTAATTTACACATCTTCAAGGACCTGATGGTCTCTCTCTCTCTCTTCCTCTCTCGTGCTCTCTCATTGTGTGTGTGTGTGTGTGTGTGTGTGTGTGTGTGTGTTGTGTGTGTGTGTGTTGTGTGTGTGGTCTCTGTTGGTCTGTTCAGCTCATCAGGCAGTTTCTTCTTTCAACTTCAAAACAAATGGATATCTGAGGTCAGTTTCTTTCTTACCAGCGATCAGAGCCCTTTCATAAACCCACGTCAGGGTCGTGTTCACTGGGAATGAAACGGAAGCAAACAGGCTTGTTTTCTTATTCCGTTGCATTAAAATGTCCTACTGTGATCCAGCAGTATGAGAGGAGATAGCCTCTAGCCATACGGACAATGGGAAGACAGATCTGGGACCAGGACAATAGGAAGACAGATCTGGGACCAGGACACTGGGCGACAGATCTAGGACCAGGACACTGGGCGACAGATCTGGGACCTGGACAATAGGAAGACAGATCTGGGACCAGGACACTGGGCGACAGATCTAGGACCAGGACACTGGGCGACAGATCTGGGACCTGGACAATAGGAAGACAGATCTAGGACCAGGACACTGGGAAGACAGATCTAGGACCAGGACACTGGGCGACAGATCTAGGACCAGGACACTGGGCGACAGATCTGGGACCTGGACAATAGGGCGACAGATCTGGGACCAGGACACTGGGCGACAGATCTAGGACCAGGACACTGGGCGACAGATCTGGGACCTGGACAATAGGAAGACAGATCTGGAACCAGGACACTGGGAAGACAGATCTGGGACCTGGACAATGTGTGGAAGGTAGAGATGTGTGGAAAGTAGAGATGTGTGGAGGGTAGAGATGTGTGGAAGCGAGAGATGTGAGGAAGGTACAGACGTCTGGAAGGTACAGACGTCTGGAAGGTAGAGATGTGTGGAAGGTAGAGACGTGTGGAAGGGAGAGATGTGTGGAAGGGAGAGATGTGTGGAAGGTACAGATGTGTGGAAGGTAGAGATGTGTGGAAGGTAGAGATGTGTGGAAGGTAGAGATGTGTGGAAGGTAGAGATGTATGGAAGAAAGAGATGTGAGGAAGGTACAGATGTGTGGAAGATAGAGATGTGTGGAAGGGAGAGATGTGTGGAAGGTAGAGATGTGTGGAAGAAAGAGATGTGTGGAAGAGAGAGATGTGTGGAAGCGAGATATGTGAGGAAGGTAGAGATGTGAGGAAGGTACAGATGTCTGGAAGGTAGAGATGTCTGGAAGGTAGAGATGTCTGGAAGGTAGAGATGTGTGGAAGGTAGAGATGTGTGGAAGAGAGAGATGTGTGGAAGGTAGAGATGTGTGGAAGAGAGAGATGTGAGGATGGTAGAGATGTGTGGAAGGTAGAGATGTGTGGAAGATAGAGATGTGTGGAAAGGAGAGATTAGAGGAAGGTAGAGAGGGGTGGAAGGTAGAGATGTCTGGAAAGTAGAGATGTGTGGAAGAAAGAGATGTGTGGAAGAAAGAGATGTGAGGAAGGTAGAGATGTGTGGAAGGTAGAGATGTGTTGAAGGTAGAGATGTGTGGAAGAAAGAGATGGGTGGAAGGTAGAGATCTGTGGAAGGGAGAGATGTGAGGAAGGTAGAGATGTGAGGAAGTAGAGATGTGTGGAAGGTAGAGATGTGTGGAAGAGAGATGTGTGGAAGCGAGAGATGTGAGGAAGGTAGAGATGTGAGGAAGGTACAGATGTCTGGAAGGTAGAGATGCGTGGAAGGTACAGATGTCTGGAAGGTAGAGATGTGTGGAAGGTAGAGATGTGTGGAAGGTAGAGATGTGTGGAAAGGAGAGATGTGAGGAAGGTAGAGATGTGAGGAAGGTAGAGATGTGTGGAAGGTAGAGATGTGCGGAAGGGAGAGATTAGAGGAAGGTAGCGATGTGAGGAAGGTAGAGATGTGTGGAAAGGAGAGATTAGAGGAAGGTAGAGATGTGTGGAAGGTAGAGATGTGTGGAAGGTAGAGATGTGTGGAAGATAGGGATGTGTGGAAGGTAGGGATGTGTGGAAGGTAGAGATGTGTGGAAGGGAGAGATATGTGGACCACAACATAAGCATACAATATACAGGATCAGTTCCAGCACCATATTAACAATGTACAGGGATACTGGAGTGATGGACGTAGATATGTATAGGGGGAAGGAGACATGGAGGTAGATATGTATAGGGGTAAGGGGACAGGGATACTGGAGTGATGGAGGTATATATGTATAGAGGGAAGGTGACTAGGCATCAGGATACAGTATATGATAAACAGAGTAATAGCAGCGTATGATAATTGTGTTTGTAGAGTCAATTTAAATGTTATGTCTGTGTGAGCAAATTGTGTGTGTGTGTGTGTGTGTGTGTGTGTGTGTGTCTGTGTGTGTGTACACACTTTCCCGAAAGAAAGATAGGATCTCACTACAATACATTTTAATAGAAAGTTACCAAAAATAGACAAGATATTGCTACCATGGAAAGGTAAATACCTGACTATTTGTGAAAATACCTAACTATTTGTGAAAATACCTGACTATTATATTATTATTATATATATTCTCTAGCAGATCAGTAAGAATGTCTCACCCCATGTTCAAGAATGGCCTTTTTATTCAGATTACAACCTCTCCCTGTATTCAGATTACAACCTCTCCCTTTATTCAGATTACAACCTCTCACTGTATTCAGATTACAACCTCTCCCTTTATTCAGATTACAACCTCTCACTGTATTCAGATTACAACCTCTCACTGTATTCAGATTACAACCTCTCACTGTATTCAGATTACAACCTCTCACTGTATTCAGATTACAACCTCTCCCTTTATTCAGATTACAACCTCTCCCTGTATTCAGATTACAACCTCTCCCTTTATTCAGATTACAACCTCTCCCTTTATTCAGATTACAACCTCTCACTGTATTCAGATTACAACCTCTCCCTTTATTCAGATTACAACCTCTCCCTGTATTCAGATTACAACCTCTCCCTGTATTCAGATTACAACCTCTCCCTTTATTCAGATTACAACCTCTCCCTTTATTCAGATTACAACCTGTCCCTTTATTCAGATTACAACCTCTCCCTTTGTTCAGATTACAACCTCTCACTGTATTCAGATTACAACCTCTCACTGTATTCAGATTACAACCTCTCCCTTTATTCAGATTACAACCTCTCCCTTTATTCAGATTACAACCTGTCCCTTTATTCAGATTACAACCTCTCCCTGTATTCAGATTACAACCTCTCAATGTATTCAGATTACAACCTCTCCCTTTATTCAGATTACAACCTCTCACTGTATTCAGATTACAACCTCTCCCTTTATTCAGATTACAACCTCTCACTGTATTCAGATTACAACCTCTCCCTTTATACAGATTACAACCTCTCCCTTTATTCAGATTACAACCTCTCCCTTTATTCAGATTACAACCTCTCCCTTTATTCAGATTACAACCTCTCCCTTTATTCAGATTACAACCTCTCCCTTTATTCAGATTACAACCTCTCACTGTATTCAGATTACAACCTCTCCCTTTATACAGATTACAACCTCTCACTGTATTCAGATTACAACCTCTCCCTTTATTCAGATTACAACCTCTCCCTTTATTCAGATTACAACCTCTCCCTTTATTCAGATTACAACCTCTCACTGTATTCAGATTACAACCTCTCCCTTTATACAGATTACAACCTCTCACTGTATACAGATTACAACCTCTCACTGTATTCAGATTACAACCTCTCCCTTTATACAGATTACAACCTCTCACTGTATTCAGATTACAACCTCTCCCTTTATTCAGATTACAACCTCTCCCTTTATTCAGATTACAACCTGTCCCTTTATTCAGATTACAACCTCTCCCTGTATTCAGATTACAACCTCTCAATGTATTCAGATTACAACCTCTCCCTTTATTCAGATTACAACCTCTCACTGTATTCAGATTACAACCTCTCCCTTTATTCAGATTACAACCTCTCACTGTATTCAGATTACAACCTCTCCCTTTATACAGATTACAACCTCTCCCTTTATTCAGATTACAACCTCTCCCTTTATTCAGATTACAACCTCTCCCTTTATTCAGATTACAACCTCTCCCTTTATTCAGATTACAACCTCTCACTTTCGGTTATTTGAAAATGAAATAATCTCCAACATATCGCTATATTTAAAAGAACCCATAGAAAGCTGGTTGTAATTTCAATTTAATCCACCCGAAAAGACACAACAAATAATACAACACATTTTATGATAAAACTCAAATATACTAATTGCAACAAAAAAAACATTATTTTAGAAGAAGACAAAACGGTAATGGCTTTGTAAATGATATCATAAACAGGACTGGTGGAGTTATTTATATGGGAGCTACAATACAGTGCATTCAGAAAGTATTCAGACCCCTTGTCTTTAATCGCTGTTTTGTTACATTACAGCCTTATTCTAAAATGGATTAATGGTTTTCCTCATTAATCTACACAATACCCCATAATGACATCACAATACCCCATAATGACATCACAATACCCCATAATGACATCACAATACCCCATAATGACATCACAAAGTCCCATAGTGTCAAAGCGAAAACAGGCTTTTAGACATTTTAGTAAATGTATTAAAAGTTAAAAACTGAAATACCTTATTTACGTATTCAGACACTTTGCTATGAGAATCGAAATTGAGCTCAGGTGCATCATGTTTCCATTGATCGTCCTTGAGATGTTTCTAGAACTTGATTGGAGTCCACCTGTGGTAAATCAAATTGATTGGACATGATTTGGAAAGGCACACACCTGTCTATATAAGGTTCCACAGTTGACAGTGCATGTTAGAGCAAAAACCAAGCCATGAGGTTGAAGGAATTGTCAGTAGCGCTCCGAGACAGGATTGTGTTGAGGCACAGATCTGGGGAAGGGTACCAACACATTTCTGCAGCATTGAAGGTCCCCAAGAGCACATTGGCCTCTGTCATTCTTAAATGGAAGGTTGGAACCACCAAGACTCTTCCTGTAGCTGGCAACCTGGCCAAAATGAGCAATTGGGGGAGAAGGGACTAAATAAGGAAAGTGACCAAGAACCTAATGGTCACTTTGAAAGAGCTCCAGAGTTCATCTGTGGAGATGGGAGAACCTTCCAGAAGGACAACCATCTCTACAGCACTCTACCAATCAGGTCTTTATGGTAGAGTGGAAAGACGGAAGCCACTCCTCAGTAAAAGGCACATGACAGCACACTTGGAGTTTGCCTCAAGGCACACAAAGGACTCTCGAACCTTGATGAACAAGAATCTCTGGTTTGATGAAACCAATTTTGTTACAGCTGTATCCTCAGTGTTACAGCTGTATCCTCAGTGTTCTAGATGTATCCTCAGTGTTCTAGCTGTATCCTCAGTGTTCTAGATGTATCCTCAGTGTTCTAGCTGTATCCTCAATGTTCTAGCTATATCCTCAGTGTTGTAGATGTATCCTCAGTGTTCTAGCTGTATCCTCAGTGTTCTAGATGTATCCTCAGTGTTCTAGCTGTATCCTCAATGTTCTAGCTATATCCTCAGTGTTCTAGATGTATCCTCAGTGTTCTAGCTGTATCCTCAGTGTTCTAGATGTATCCTCAGTGTTCTAGCTGTATCCTCAGTGTTCTAGATGTATCCTCAGTGTTCTAGCTATATCCTCAGTGTTCTAGATGTATCCTCAGTGTTCTAGATGTATCCTCAGTGTTCTAGCTATATCCTCAGTGTTCTAGATGTATCCTCAGTGTTCTAGCTGTATCCTCAATGTTCTAGCTGTATCCTCAGTGTTCTAGCTGTATCCTCAGTGTTCTAGATGTATCCTCAGTGTTCTAGATGTATCCTCAGTGTTCTAGCTATATCCTCAGTGTTCTAGATGTATCCTCAGTGTTCTAGCTGTATCCTCAATGTTCTAGCTGTATCCTCAGTGTTCTAGATGTATCCTCAGTGTTCTAGATGTATCCTCAGTGTTCTAGCTGTATCCTCAGAGTTCTAGATGTATCCTCAGTGTTCTAGCTGTATCCTCAATGTTCTAGCTATATCCTCAGTGTTCTAGATGTATCCTCAGTGTTCTAGCTGTATCCTCAGTGTTCTAGCTGTATCCTCTGTTCTAGCTGTATCCTCAATGTTCTAGCTATATCCTCAGTGTTCTAGATGTATCCTCAGTGTTCCAGCTGTATCCTCAGTGTTCTACATGTATCCTCAGTGTTATAGCTATATCCTCAGTGTTCTAGCTATATCCTCAGTGTTCTAGCTATATCCTCAGTGTTCTAGATGTATCATCAGTGTTCTAGTAGTATCCTCAGTGTTCTAGCTATATCCTCAGTGTTCTAGATGTATCCTCAGTGTTCTAGATGTATCCTCAGTGTTCTAGATGTATCCTCAGTGTTCTAGATGTATCCTCAGTGTTCTAGCTATATTCTCAGTGTTCTAGCTATATCCTCAGAGTTCTAGATGTATCTTCAGTGTTCTAGATGTATCCTCAGTGATCTAGCTATATCCTCAGTGTTCTAGCTATATACTTGGTGTTCTAGATGTATCCTCAGTGTTCTAGAATTATCCTCAGTGTTCTAGCTATATCCTCAGTGTTCTAGCTATATCCTCAGTGTTCTAGCTATATCCTCAGTGTTCTAGCTATATCCTCTGTTCTAGATGTATCCCCAGTGTTCTAGATGTATCCTCAGTGTTCTAGCTATATCCTCAGTGTTCTAGATGTATCCTCAGTGTTCTAGATGTATCCTCAGTGTTCTAGCTGTATCCTCAGTGTTCTAGCTGTATCCTCAGTGTTCTAGATGTATCCTCAGTGTATTAGCTATATCCTCAGTGTTCTAGCTGTATCCTCAGTGTTATAGCTATATCCTCATTGTTCTACCTATATCCTCAGTGTTCTAGCTATATCCTCAGTGTTCTAGATGTATCCTCAGTGTTCTAGCTATATCCTCAGTGTTCTAGATGTATCCTCAGTGTTCTAGATGTATCCTCAGTGTTCTAGATGTATCCTCTCTGTGTTGTAGCTCTATCTTCTCTGTGTTCTAGCTGTATCCTCTCTGTGTTGTAGCTCTATCTTCTCTGTGTTCTAGCTGTGTCCTCACACTGTTCCAGTTAAAAACACACTGAATACACAAAGTGACACTGCTGATTGAGGTGGTTTCCCTCCCTCCTTTCTAATCAGGCTTATCACGGGAGGATTTGTGGCCCTCTCTCCATCTGACTGGTTTGTGGCCTGACTAGTCATTGGTGTGCTTCTGAATAGCAGTAGTTACCAGTTGCATCACTAGAGAGCAGCATATCCTGTTAGTCTCTGATGGCTGGTGAATATGAGACAGGGAAAATGTTATACAGTGGTTTTACATACATTTTCTGATTCTGTCTCTCTTTCTGTCTCTGTCACTGTCACTGTCACCGATTCTGTCTCTGTTGCTGTCTCTGTTTCTGTCTCTGTCAGTGTTGCTGTCTCTGTTGCTGTCTCTGTTTCTGTCTCTGTCTCTGTCTCTGTTGCTGTCTCTGTCTCTGTTTCTGTCTCTGTTGCTGTCTCTGTTGCTGTCTCTGTTTCTGTTTCTGTTGCTGTCTCTGTCCCTGTCACTGTCTCTGTTTCTGTCTCTGTCTCTGTCTCTGTCACTGTCTCTGTCTCTGTCACTGTCTCTGTTGCTGTCTCTGTCTCTGTCTCTGTCACTGTCTCTGTTTCTGTCTCTGTCTCTGTCACTGTCTCTGTTTCTGTCTCTGTTGCTGTCTCTGTTGCTGTCTCTGTTGCTGTCTCTGTTGCTGTCTCTGTCACTGTCTCTGTTTCTGTCTCTGTCTCTGTTTCTGTCTCTGTTGCTGTCTCTGCTGTCTCTGTCTCTGTCTCTGTCACTGTCTCTGTTTCTGTCTCTGTCTCTGTCACTGTCTCTGTTTCTGTCTCTGTTGCTGTCTCTGTCTCTGTTTCTGTCTCTGTTGCTGTCTCTGTCTCTGTCAGTGTTCTGTCTCTGTCTCTGTTTCTGTCTCTGTCAGTGTTTCTGTCTCTGTTGCTGTCTCTGTTTCTGTCACTGTCTCTGTCTCTGTTGCTGTCTCTGTCTCTGTTTCTGTCTCTGTTGCTGTCTCTGTCTCTGTTGCTGTCTCTGTCAGTGTTTCTGTCTCTGTTGCTGTCTCTGTCTCTGTTTCTGTCTCTGTTGCTGTCTCTGTCTCTGTTGCTGTCTCTGTCTCTGTTGTTGTCTCTGTTGCTGTCTCTGTTTCTGTCTCTGTCACTGTCTCTGTTTCTGTCTCTGTTTCTGTCTCTGTTGCTGTCTCTGTCTCTGTCTCTGTCTCTGTTGCTGTCTCTGTTGCTGTCTCTGTCTCTGTTGCTGTCTCTGTCTCTGTCACTGTTGCTGTCTCTGTCTCTATCAGTGTTTCTGTCTACTCTGTCTCTGTCTTTGTGTCTGTCTCTGTCTCTATCAGTGTTTCTGTCTCCTCTGTCTCTGTCTTTGTGTCTGTCTCTGTCTCTGTCTTTGTGTCTGTCTCTGTCTCTATCCGTGTTTCTGTCTACTCTGTCTCTGTCTTTGTGTCTGTCTCTGTCTCTATCAGTGTTTCTGTCTCCTCTGTCTCTGTCTTTGTGTCTGTCTCTGTCTCCTCTGTCTCTGTCTTTGTGTCTGTCTCTATCAGTGTTTCTGTCTCCTCTGTCTCTGTCTTTGTTTCTGTTTCTGTCTCTATCAGTGTTTCTGTCTCCTCTGTCTCTGTCTTTGTGTCTGTCTCTGTCTATATTTCTGTTATTGTCACTGTCTTTCTGTTTTAGTTTCTCTTTCTGTCTCTGTCTCTGTCTCCTCTGTCTCTGTCTTTGTTTCTGTCTCTGTCTCTGTCTCTGTCTCTGTCTCTTTCACTTTTTACCATCATTCACACATGAGCTAAGAAGCATCTCTGGTAAAGCATTTCCTCTTGGACTGGATGTGAATAGGGACAGGGCTGAAGCAGATGAGGCTGGGTGACACCCTGGACCAGAGGTAATGACAAGCATCCATGGTGGAGCTAAACTAACACCCTGGACCAGAGATAATGACATCCATGGTGGAGCTGAACTAACGCCCTGGACCAGCGATAATGACATCCATGGTGGAGCTGAACTAACGCCCTGGACCAGAGATAATGACAAGCATCCATGGTGGAGCTGAACTAACGCCCTGGACCAGAGATAATGACATCCATGGTGGAGCTGAACTAATGCCCTGGACCAGAGATAATGAGATCCATGGTGGAGCTGAACTAACGCCCTGGACCAGAGATAATCCATGGTGGAGCTGAACTAACACCCTGGACCAGAGATAATGACATCCATGGTGGAGCTGAACTAACACCCTGGACCAGAGATAATGACATCCATGGTGGAGCTGAACTAACACCCTGGACCAGAGATAATGACATCCATGGTGGAGCTGAACTAACACCCTGGACCAGAGATAATGACATCCATGGTGGAGCTGAACTATCACCCTGGACCAGAGATAATGACATCCATGGTGGATCTAAACTAACACCCTGGACCAGAGATAATGACAAGCATCCATGGTGGAGCTGAACTTAACACCCTGGACTAGAGATAATGACATCCATGGTGGAGCTAAACTAACGCCCTGGACCAGAGATAATGACAAGCATCCATGGTGGAGCTAAACTAACACCCTGGACCAGAGATAATGACATCCATGGTGGAGCTGAACTAACACCCTGGACCAGAGATAATGACAAGCATCCATGGTGGAGCTGAACTAACGCCCTGGACCAGAGATAATGACATCCATGGTGGAGCTGAACTAACACCCTGGACCAGAGATAATGACATCCATGGTGGAGCTGAACTAACGCCCTGGACCAGAGATAATGACATCCATGGTGGAGCTGAACTAACACCCTGGACCAGAGATAATGACATCCATGGTGGAGCTGAACTATCACCCTGGACCAGAGATAATGACATCCATGGTGGAGCTGAACTAACACCCTGGACCAGAGATAATGACATCCATGGTGGAGCTGAACTAACGCCCTGGACCAGAGATAATGACATCCATGGTAGAGGAGCACTAACACCCTGGACCAGAGATAATGACATCCATGCTGGACCCTTCAAGCTGAAGAGACTAAACTGCTGGGTGAAAGCCTAGATAGAGAGCTACCATTGTTAAAACATATAGTCTCAATGGTTACTGACATGGGAAGAGGGCTGTCCATGATAACAAAGTGGGACAGAAACAGTGACAGAAACATATCTCAGTCAACCACAAATGTCCTACAGGCCCTAGTTTTGTTACACCTGGAATATCTAGTCAGTTGGAAAGGGGGATATCTAGTCAGTTGTACAGGGAAAGGGGGATACCTAGTCAGTTGTAAATGGTAAGGGGGATATCTAGTCAGTTGTAAAGGGAAAGGGGGATATCTAGTCCGTTGTAAAGGGGGATATCTAGTCAGTTGGAAAGGGAAAGGGGGATGCCTAGTCCGTTGTAAAGGGGGATATCTAGTCAGTTGGAAAGGGAAAGGGGGATACCTAGTCAGTTGTAAAGGGAAAGGGGGATATCTAGTCAGTTGGAAAGGTGGATATCTAGTCAGTTGGAAAGGGGGATATCTAGAGAGTTGGAAAGGGAAAGGGGGATACCTAGTCAGTTGGAAAGGGGGATATCTAGTCAGTTGGAAAGGGAAAGGGGGATATCTAGTCAGTTGGAAAGGGGGATACCTAGTCAGTTGGAAAGGGAAAGGGGGATATCTAGTCAGTTGGAAAGGGGGATATCTAGTCAGTTGGAAAGGGAAAGGGGGATACCTAGTCAGTTGGAAAGGGGGATATCTAGTCAGTTGGAAAGGGAAAGGGGGATACCTAGTCAGTTGGAAAGGGGGATATCTAGTCAGTTGGAAAGGAAAAGGGGGATATCTAGTCAGTTGTAAAGGGAAAGGGGGATATCTAGTCAGTTGTAAAGGGAAAGGGGGATACCTAGTCAGTTGGAAAGGGAAAGGGGATATCTAGTCAGTTGGAAAGGGGGATATCTAGTCAGTTGGAAAGGGAAAGGGGGATATCTAGTCAGTTGTAAAGGGAAAGGGGGATACCTAGTCAGTTGGAAAGGGGGATATCTAGTCAGTTGGAAAGGGAAAGGGGGATACCTAGTCAGTTGTAAAGGGAAAGGGGGATACCTAGTCAGTTGTAAAGGGAAAGGGGGATACCTAGTCAGTTGTAAAGGGAAAGGGGGATACCTAGTCAGTTGTAAAGGGAAAGGGGGATATCTAGTCAGTTGGAAAGGGAAAGGGGGATACCTAGTCAGTTGGAAAGGGAAAGGGGATATCTAGTCAGTTGGAAAGGGGGATATCTAGTCAGTTGGAAAGGGAAAGGGGGATATCTAGTCAGTTGTAAAGGGAAAGGGGGATACCTAGTCAGTTGGAAAGGGGGGATACCTAGTCAGTTGGAAAGGGGGGATACCTAGTCAGTTGGAAAGGGGGATACCTAGTCAGTTGGAAAGGGGGGATACCTAGACAGTTGGAAAGGGAAAGGGGGATATCTAGTCAGTTGGAAAGGGAAAGGGGGATATCTAGTCAGTTGGAAAGGGAAAGGGGGATACCTAGTCATTTGGAAAGGGAAAGGGGGATACCTAGTCAGTTGTAAAGGGAAAGGGGGATATCTAGTCAGTTGTAAAGGGAAAGGGGGATATCTAGTCAGTTGGAAAGGGAAAGGGGGATACCTAGTCAGTTGTAAAGGGAAAGGGGGATACCTAGTCAGTTGTAAAGGGAAAGGGGGATACCTAGTCAGTTGTAAAGGGAAAGGGGGATACCTAGTCAGTTGTAAAGGGAAAGGGGGATATCTAGTCAGTTGGAAAGGGAAAGGGGGATACCTAGTCAGTTGGAAAGGGAAAGGGGATATCTAGTCAGTTGGAAAGGGGGATATCTAGTCAGTTGGAAAGGGAAAGGGGGATATCTAGTCAGTTGTAAAGGGAAAGGGGGATACCTAGTCAGTTGGAAAGGGGGGATACCTAGTCAGTTGGAAAGGGGGGATACCTAGTCAGTTGGAAAGGGGGATACCTAGTCAGTTGGAAAGGGAGGATACCTAGACAGTTGGAAAGGGAAAGGGGGATATCTAGTCAGTTGGAAAGGGAAAGGGGGATATCTAGTCAGTTGGAAAGGGAAAGGGGGATACCTAGTCATTTGGAAAGGGAAAGGGGGATATCTAGTCAGTTGTAAAGGGAAAGGGGGATACCTAGTCAGTTGTACAGGGGGATACCTAGTCAGTTGTACAGGGGGATACCTAGTCAGTTGTACAGGGGGACACCTAGTCAGTTGTACAGGGGGATACCTAGTCAGTTGTACAGGGGGATACCTAGTCAGTTGTAAAGGGAAAGGGGGATACCTACAGTGCCTTGCGAAAGTATTCGGCCCCCTTGAACTTTGCGACCTTTTGCCACATTTCAGGCTTCAAACATAAAGATATAAAACTGCATTTTTTTGTGAAGAATCAACAACAAGTGGGACACAATCATGAAGTAGAACGACATCTATTGGATATTTCAAAATTTTAACAAATCAAAAACTGAAAAATTGGGCGTGCTATCTTGAGATGAACGCACTAGCTGTGGGTTGCTCTGGATGGGAGCGCCTCCTCAGAAGTAGGTCCACTCTCATAAAGGAACTAAGTAGTCCCGAGTTGGGGTGGACACTTTGAAGCTCTCTTAAACCAGCTCAGTTGACTACTCAGTCCTGGAGAAGCACCTTACAGTCGGATGCCAAGCAGTTGCCATACCAAGTGACAACGCAGCCTGTCAAGATGCTCTCAAAGGTGCAGCTGTAAAACTTTTTGAGGATCTGAGGGACCATGCCAAATCTTTGGTGAGCGCTTACTCCAATTACGGCAAGGGACCAGATGGCTGCTGAGTACACGCTCACCTTCCGGAACGTAGCAGCATCCAGGGGATGGAACGAACCGGTACTTCGTACGCTATTCCGAAGAGGTGGGCATAATGATGGATCCCAGGACCGGTGATGAGTATACAGGCAACGTCGAACGCCGGAGGAGAACGGGAGTAGATGTGACACTGCCGTTGTGAGGTCAGAACGCCGGAGGAGAAGCGAGAGTAGATGTGACACTGCCGTTGTGAGGTCAGAACGCCGGAGGAGAAGCGAGAGTAGATGTGACACTGCCGTTGTGAGGTCAGAACGCCGGAGAGGAGAAGTGGGAGAAGATGTGACACTGCCGTTGTGAGGTCAGAACGCCGGAGAGGAGAAGCGGGAGTAGATGTGACACTGCCACTGTGAGGTCAGAACGCTCGGATCAACTCGACTCCTCGGCCAGAGTGTCCAGTGTGGCTCTGAATGCTCCGAGAGCAAAACGCTCTGGATTCACTAACTGACAATCCAAGAAAACTGAATTTATGAACTGCCAGAGCGCACTCTGACAATCTAGAGTGAATTTACGAACTGCCAGAGCGCACTCTGACAATCTAGAGTGAATTTACGAACTGCCAGAGCGCACTCTGACAATCTAGAGTGAATTTATGAACTGCCAGAGCGCACTCTGACAATCTAGAGTGCATTTATGAACTGCCAGAGCGCACTCTGACAATCTAGAGTGAATTTATGAACTGCCAGAGCGCACTCTGACAATCTAGAGTGAATTTATGAACTGCCAGAGCGCACTCTGACAATCTAGAGTGAATTTATGAACTGCCAGTGCGCACTCTGACAATCTAGAGTGAATTTATGAACTGCCAGAGCGCACTCTGTCAATCTAGAGTGAATTTATGAACTGCCAGAGCGCACTCTGTCAATCTAGAGTGAATTTATGAACTGCCAGAGCGCACTCTGACAATCTAGAGTGAATTTATGAACTGCCAGAGCGCACTCTGACAATCTAGAGTGAATTTATGAACTGCCAGAGCGCACTCTGACAATCTAGAGTGCATTTATGAACTGCCAGAGCGCACTCTGACAATCTAGAGTGAATTTATGAACTGCCAGAGCGCACTCTGTCAATCTAGAGTGAATTTATGAACTGCCAGAGCGCACTCTGACAATCTAGCGTGAATTTATGAACTGCCAGAGCACACTCTGACAATCTAGAGTGAATTTATGAACTGCCAGAGCGCACTCTGTCAATCTAGAGTGAATTTATGAACTGCCAGTGCGCACTCTGACAATCTAGAGTGAATTTATGAACTGCCAGAGCGCACACTGTCAATCTAGAGTGAATTTATGAACTGCCAGAGCGCACTCTGACAATCTAGAGTGAATTTATGAACTGCCAGAGCGCACTCTGACAATCTAGAGTGAATTTATGAACTGCCAGAGCGCACTCTGACAATCTAGAGTGAATTTACAAACTGCCAGAGCGCACTCTGACAATCTAGAGTGAATTTATGAACTGCCAGAGCGCACTCTGACAATCTAGAGTGAATTTACGAACTGCCAGAGCGCACTCTGACAATCTAGAGTGAATTTAAGAACTGCCAGAGCGCACTCTGACAATCTAGAGTGAATTTATGAACTGCCAGAGCGCACTCTGACAATCTAGAGTGAATTTACGAACTGCCAGAGCGCACTCTGACAATCTAGAGTGAATTTATGAACTGCCAGAGCGCACTCTGACAATCTAGAGTGAATTTATGAACTGCCAGAGCGCACTCTGACAATCTAGAGTGAATTTATGAACTGCCAGAGCGCACTCTGACAATCTAGAGTGAATTTATGAACTGCCAGAGCGCACTCTGACAATCTAGAGTGAATTTATGAACTGCCAGAGCGCACTCTGACAATCTAGAGTGAATTTATGAACTGCCAGAGCAATCTAGAGTGCATTTATGAACTGCCAGAGCGCACTCTGACAATCTAGAGTGAATTTATGAACTGCCAGAGCGCACTCTGACAATCTAGAGTGAATTTACGAACTGCCAGAGCGCACTCTGACAATCTAGAGTGAATTTAAGAACTGCCAGAGCGCACTCTGACAATCTAGAGTGCATTTATGAACTGCCAGAGCGCACTCTGACAATCTAGAGTGAATTTATGAACTGCCAGAGCGCACTCTGACAATCTAGAGTGAATTTATGAACTGCCAGAGCGCACTCTGACAATCTAGAGTGAATTTATGAACTGCCAGTGCGCACTCTGACAATCTAGAGTGAATTTATGAACTGCCAGAGCGCACTCTGTCAATCTAGAGTGAATTTATGAACTGCCAGAGCGCACTCTGTCAATCTAGAGTGAATTTATGAACTGCCAGAGCGCACTCTGACAATCTAGAGTGAATTTATGAACTGCCAGAGCGCACTCTGACAATCTAGAGTGAATTTATGAACTGCCAGAGCGCACTCTGACAATCTAGAGTGCATTTATGAACTGCCAGAGCGCACTCTGACAATCTAGAGTGCATTTATGAACTGCCAGAGCGCACTCTGACAATCTAGAGTGAATTTATGAACTGCCAGAGCGCACTCTGACAATCTAGCGTGAATTTATGAACTGCCAGAGCACACTCTGACAATCTAGAGTGAATTTATGAACTGCCAGAGCGCACTCTGTCAATCTAGAGTGAATTTATGAACTGCCAGTGCGCACTCTGACAATCTAGAGTGAATTTATGAACTGCCAGAGCGCACACTGTCAATCTAGAGTGAATTTATGAACTGCCAGAGCGCACTCTGACAATCTAGAGTGAATTTATGAACTGCCAGAGCGCACTCTGACAATCTAGAGTGAATTTATGAACTGCCAGAGCGCACTCTGACAATCTAGAGTGAATTTACAAACTGCCAGAGCGCACTCTGACAATCTAGAGTGAATTTATGAACTGCCAGAGCGCACTCTGACAATCTAGAGTGAATTTACGAACTGCCAGAGCGCACTCTGACAATCTAGAGTGAATTTAAGAACTGCCAGAGCGCACTCTGACAATCTAGAGTGAATTTATGAACTGCCAGAGCGCACTCTGACAATCTAGAGTGAATTTACGAACTGCCAGAGCGCACTCTGACAATCTAGAGTGAATTTATGAACTGCCAGAGCGCACTCTGACAATCTAGAGTGAATTTATGAACTGCCAGAGCGCACTCTGACAATCTAGAGTGAATTTATGAACTGCCAGAGCGCACTCTGACAATCTAGAGTGAATTTATGAACTGCCAGAGCGCACTCTGACAATCTAGAGTGAATTTATGAACTGCCAGAGCGCACTCTGACAATCTAGAGTGAATTTATGAACTGCCAGAGCAATCTAGAGTGCATTTATGAACTGCCAGAGCGCACTCTGACAATCTAGAGTGAATTTATGAACTGCCAGAGCGCACTCTGACAATCTAGAGTGAATTTACGAACTGCCAGAGCGCACTCTGACAATCTAGAGTGAATTTAAGAACTGCCAGAGCGCACTCTGACAATCTAGAGTGAATTTATGAACTGCCAGAGCGCACTCTGACAATCTAGAGTGAATTTATGAACTGCCAGAGCGCACTCTGACAATCTAGAGTGAATTTATGAACTGCCAGAGCGCACTCTGACAATCTAGAGTTAATTTATGAACTGCCAGAGCGCACTCTGACAATCTAGAGTGAATTTACGAACTGCCAGAGCGCACTCTGACAATCTAGAGTGAATTTAAGAACTGCCAGAGCGCACTCTGACAATCTAGAGTGAATTTATGAACTGCCAGAGCGCACTCTGACAATCTAGAGTGAATTTACGAACTGCCAGAGCGCACTCTGACAATCTAGAGTGAATTTACGAACTGCCAGAGCGCACTCTGACAATCTAGAGTGAATTTATGAACTGCCAGAGTGCACTCTGACAATCTAGAGTGAATTTATGAACTGCCAGAGCAATCTAGAGTGCATTTATGAACTGCCAGAGTGCACTCTGACAATCTAGAGTGAATTTACGAACTGCCAGAGTGCACTCTGACAATCTAGAGTGAATTTACGAACTCACCCTTTATTTCAAGGAGCATTATGACATCATAATATAATATCATATATCATAATGATATAAGCCAGATAGGGCTATCACGTAAAGTAAATGCCCTTATGTCAGCCATCAGTCAACGGGAGGGTGTCCTGCTCCTGCATTCACCCCAGCCATCAGTCAACGGGAGGGTGTCCTGCTCCTGCATTCACCCCAGCCATCAGTCAACGGGAGGGTGTCCTGCTCCTGCATTCACCCCAGCCATCAGTCAACGGGAGGGTGTCCTGCTCCTGCATTCACCCCAGCCATCAGTCAACGGGAGGGTGTCCTGCTCCTGCATTCACCCCAGCCATCAGTCAACGGGAGGGTGTCCTGCTCCTGCATTCACCCCAGCCATCAGTCAACGGGAGGGTGTCCTGCTCCTGCATTCACCCCAGCCATCAGTCAACGGGAGGGTGTCCTGCTCCTGCATTCACCCCAGCCATCAGTCAACGGGAGGGTGTCCTGCTCCTGCATTCACCCCAGCCATCAGTCAACGGGAGGGTGTCCTGCTCCTGCATTCACCCCAGCCATCAGTCAACGGGAGGGTGTCCTGCTCCTGCATTCACCCCAGTCATCAGTCAACGGGAGGGTGTCCTGCTCCTGCATTCACCCCAGCCATCAGTCAACGGGAGGGTGTCCTGCTCCTGCATTCACCCCAGCCATCAGTCAACGGGAGGGTGTCCTGCTCCTGCATTCACCCCAGCCATCAGTCAACGGGAGGGTGTCCTGCTCCTGCATTCACCCCAGCCATCAGTCAACGGGAGGGTGTCCTGCTCCTGCATTCACCCCAGCCATCAGTCAACGGGAGGGTGTCCTGCTCCTGCATTCACCCCAGCCATCAGTCAACGGGAGGGTGTCCTGCTCCTGAAATCTGCTCCTGCATTCACCCCAGTCAACAGTCAACGGGAGGGTGTCCTGCTCCTGAAATCTGCTCCTGCATTCACCCCAGTCAACAGTCAACGGGAGGGTGTCCTGCTCCTGAAATCTGCTCCTGCATTCACCCCAGCCATCAGTCAACGGGAGGGTGTCCTGCTCCTGAAATCTGCTCCTGCATTCACCCCAGTCAACAGTCAACGGGAGGGTGTCCTGCTCCTGAAATCTGCTCCTGCATTCACCCCAGTCAACAGTCAACGGGAGGGTGTCCTGCTCCTGAAATCTGCTCCTGCATTCACCCCAGTCAACAGTCAACGGGAGGGTGTCCTGCTCCTGAAATCTGCTCCTGCATTCACCCCAGTCAACAGTCAACGGGAGGGTGTCCTGCTCCTGAAATCTGCTCCTGCATTCACCCCAGCCATCAGTCAACGGGAGGGTGTCCTGCTCCTGAAATCTGCTCCTGCATTCACCCCAGTCAACAGTCAACGGGAGGGTGTCCTGCTCCTGAAATCTGCTCCTGCATTCACCCCAGTCAACAGGAGGGTGTCCTGCTCCTGAAATCTGCTCCTGCATTCACCCCAGTCAACAGTCAACGGGAGGGTGTCCTGCTCCTGAAATCTGCTCCCGCATTCACCCCAGTCAACAGTCAACGGGAGGGTGTCCTGCTCCTGAAATCTGCTCCCGCATTCACCCCAGTCAACAGTCAACGGGAGGGTGTCCTGCTCCTGAAATCTGCTCCTGCATTCACCCCAGTCAACAGGAGGGTGTCCTGCTCCTGAAATCTGCTCCTGCATTCACCCCAGTCAACAGTCAACGGGAGGGTGTCCTGCTCCTGAAATCTGCTCCCGCATTCACCCCAGTCAACAGTCAATGGGAGGGTGTCCTGCTCCTGAAATCTGCTCCCGCATTCACCCCAGTCAACAGTCAACGGGAGGGTGTCCTGCTCCTGAAATCTGCTCCCGCATTCACCCCAGTCAACAGTCAACGGGAGGGTGTCCTGCTCCTGAAATCTGCTCCCGCATTCACCCCAGTCAACAGTCAACAGGAGGGTGTCCTGCTCCTGAAATCTGCTCCTGTATTCACCCCAGTCATCAGAAACAGAGCATTGGGGATAGGTGCACGTCTGTCATCAACAGGTGTAATGACCGACAGAGAGACAGGTGTAATGACAGACAGAGAGACAGGTGTAATGACAGACAGAGAGACAGGTGTAATGACCGACAGAGAGACAGGTGTAATGACAGACAGAGAGACAGGTGTAATGACAGACAAGACAGAGAGACAGGTGTAATGACAGACAAGACAGAGAGACAGGTATAATGACAGACAGAGAGACAGGTTTAATGACAGACAGAGAGACCGGTTTAATGACAGACAAGACAGAGAGACAGGTGTAATGACAGACAAGACAGAGAGACAGGTGTAATGACAGACAAGACAGAGAGACAGGTTTAATGACAGACAGAGAGACAGGGGTAATGACAGACAGAGAGACAGGGGTAATGACAGACAGAGAGACCGGTGTAATGACAGACAAGAAAGAGAGACAGGGGTAATGACAGACAGAGAGACAGGGGTAATGACAGACAGAGAGACTGGGGTAATGACAGACAGAGAGACAGGGGTAATGACAGACAAGACATCTGATATGGGTTATGTCCTATATCGCTATTCCCTATATAGTGCATTACTTTTCACCTTGTCCCACAGGGCAGATACTGTATTAACCCTGGCCACTACCTCACAATACAGCACTGTGGAGAAAGTTCACGGCCTACAACCCACAACAACCTCCCATTCAGACTAGATATCAACAAGCCAATCGATGTCAAGTAGTTGAGACAATAGTTTATTCTCCAGTATTCACGGCTTAGTGTGGAATAAGTTTTGATGTCGTGGGAAGCATCCTTGTCTTTTGTTATGGCTGACCATGGAACCTCCGAGGTGTTCTAGAACCTCCAGGACTAAACAATGGCAGGAAATGGCCAGGGAGGAGGCAGAGCGGATTCCTCCGAATGCTGCTTCCTGATTGGCTGTCAGCATTAAGAATTACCCAGATCCAGGCCCTCTGGGAAATCTGGAATGTGTGTGTGTGTGTGTGTGTGTGTGTGTGTGTGTGTGTGTGTGTGTGTGTGTGTGTGTGTGTGTGTGTGTGTGTGTGTGTGTGTGTGTGTGTGTGTGTGTGTGTGTGTGTGTGTGTGTGTGTGTGTGTGTTGTGCTACAAGGATGTGTGTGTGTGTTATGCTACAAGGATGTTCCTGCTCAGTTCAGATGAATTACATTCAAGGTTCTGTACGGTTACAAGAGCACCTAAAATTAAGACCATGAACTTGATCAAGAGTTTTGAACATGACAGATAAAATCTATCACCTGCATAGTATATACACCCTGCATGATTACACATTATATACACATTATGTACACATTATATATACATTATATACCCATTATATACACCCTGCATGTATACACATTATATACACATTATGTACACATTATATACCCATTATATATACATTATATATACATTATATATACATTATATATACATTATATACACATTATATACACATTATATACACATTATATATACATTATATACACATTATATATACATTATATACACATTATATATACATTATATACACATTATATATACATTATATATATATATATTATATACACATTATATACACCCTGCATGTATACACATTATATATACATTATATATGCATTATATATACATTATATACACCCTGCATGTATAAATATTATATATACATTATATATATATATTATATACACATTATATACACCCTGCATGTATAAATATTATATATACATTATATATATATATTATATACACATTATATACACCCTGCATGTATACACATTATATATGCATTATATATACATTATATACACCCTGCATGTATAAATATTATATATACATTATATATACATTATATATACATTATATACACATTATATACACATTATATACCCATTATATACACATTATATATACATTATATACACATTATATACACATTATATATACATTATATACACATTATATATACATTATATACACATTATATATACATTATATACACATTATATACACCCTGCATGTATACACATTATATACACATTATATACACCCTGCATGATTACACATTATATACACATTATGTACACATTATATATACATTATATACCCATTATATACACCCTGCATGTATACACATTATATACACATTATGTACACATTATATACCCATTATATATACATTATATACACATTATATATACATTATATATACATTATATACACATTATATACACCCTGCATGTATAAATATTATATATACATTATATATATATATATTATATACACATTATATACACCCTGCATGTATACACATTATATATACATTATATATGCATTATATATACATTATATACACCCTGCATGTATAAATATTATATATACATTATATATATATATTATATACACATTATATACACCCTGCATGTATAAATATTATATATACATTATATATATATATATTATATACACATTATATACACCCTGCATGTATACACATTATATATGCATTATATATACATTATATACACCCTGCATGTATAAATATTATATATACATTATATATACATTATATACACATTATATACACATTATATACCCATTATATACACATTATATATACATTATATACACATTATATACACATTATATACACATTATATATACATTATATACACATTATATATACATTATATACACATTATATATACATTATATACACATTATATATACATTATATACACATTATATATACATTATATATATATATATTATATACACATTATATACACCCTGCATGTATACACATTATATATACATTATATATGCATTATATATACATTATATACACCCTGCATGTATAAATATTATATATACATTATATATATATTATATACACATTATATACACCCTGCATGTATAAATATTATATATACATTATATATATATATTATATACACATTATATACACCCTGCATGTATACACATTATATATGCATTATATATACATTATATACACCCTGCATGTATAAATATTATATATACATTATATATACATTATATATACATTATATACACATTATATACACATTATATACCCATTATATACACATTATATATACATTATATACACATTATATACACATTATATATACATTATATACACATTATATATACATTATATACACATTATATATACATTATATACACATTATATACACCCTGCATGTATACACATTATATACACATTATATACACCCTGCATGATTACACATTATATACACATTATGTACACATTATATATACATTATATACCCATTATATACACCCTGCATGTATACACATTATATACACATTATGTACACATTATATACCCATTATATATACATTATATACACATTATATATACATTATATATACATTATATACACATTATATACACCCTGCATGTATAAATATTATATATACATTATATATATATATATTATATACACATTATATACACCCTGCATGTATACACATTATATATACATTATATATGCATTATATATACATTATATACACCCTGCATGTATAAATATTATATATACATTATATATATATATTATATACACATTATATACACCCTGCATGTATAAATATTATATATACATTATATATATATATATTATATACACATTATATACACCCTGCATGTATACACATTATATATGCATTATATATACATTATATACACCCTGCATGTATAAATATTATATATACATTATATATACATTATATACACATTATATACACATTATATACCCATTATATACACATTATATATACATTATATACACATTATATACACATTATATACACATTATATATACATTATATACACATTATATATACATTATATACACATTATATATACATTATATACACATTATATATACATTATATACACATTATATACACCCTGCATGTATACACATTATATACACATTATATACACCCTGCATGATTACACATTATATACACATTATGTACACATTATATATACATTATATACCCATTATATACACCCTGCATGTATACACATTATATACACATTATGTACACATTATATACCCATTATATATACATTATATACACATTATATATACATTATATATACATTATATACACATTATATACACCCTGCATGTATAAATATTATATATACATTATATATATATATTATATACACATTATATACACCCTGCATGTATACACATTATATATACATTATATATGCATTATATATACATTATATACACATTATATACACATTATATACACATTATATATACATTATATACACATTATATACACATTATATACACATTATATACACATTATATACACATTATATATACATTATATATACATTATATACACATTATATATACATTATATACACATTATATACACCCTGCATGTATACACATTATATACACAATATATATACCCTGCATGTATACACATTATATATACATTATATACACATTATATACACCCTGCATGTATACACATTATATACACCCTGCATGTATACACATTATATACACCCTGCATGTATACACATTATATACACCCTGCATGTATACACATTATATACACATTATATATACATTATATACACATTATATACACCCTGCATGTATACACATTATATACACCCTGCATGTATACACATTATATACACCCTGCATGTATACACATTATGTACACATTATATACACATTATATACACATTATGTACACATTATATACACATTATATACGCATTATATACAACCTGCATATATACACCCTGCATGTATACACATTATATACACATTATATACACATTATATACACCCTGCATGTATACACATTATATACACATTATATACACATTATATACACACTGCAAATATACACAGTATATAATGAACTACAAAAATCTCTGAAACTGGAAACACTTATCTCCCTCACCAGCTGTTAGAGCAGCTCACAGATTCCTCCACCTGTACATAGCCCATCTATAATTTAGCCCAAACAACTACCTCTTTCGCTACTGTATTTATTTATTTATTTATTTTGCTCCTTTGCACCCCATTATTTCTATCTCTACTTTGCACATTCTTCCACTGCAAATCTACCATTCCAGTGTTTTACTTGCTATATTGTATTTACTTCGCCACCATGGTCTTTTTTGCCTTTACCTCCCTTATCTCACCTCATTTGCTCACATTGTATATAGACTTATTTTTCTACTGTATTATTGACTGTATGTTTGTTATATTCCATGTGTAACTCTGTGTTGTTGTATGTGTCGAACTGCATTGCTTTATCTTGGCCAGGTCACAATTGTAAATGAGAAGTTGTGTTCTGAGATGTGTTCTACAGGACTCAGGGCAGTGAGATGTGTTCTACAGGACTCGGGGCAGATAGATGTGTTCTACAGAACTCAGGGCAGGTAGATGTGTTCTACAGGACTCAGGGCAGTGAGATTTGTTCTACAGGACTCAGGGCAGTGAGATGTGTTCTACAGGACTCAGGGCAGGTAGATGTGTTCTACAGGACTCAGGGCAGGTAGATGTGTTCTACAGGACTCAGGGCAGTGAGGCTATCACTGGCTATCAAACAAGCTAAGCGCCAGTACAGAGACAAAGTAGAATCTCAATTCAACGGCTCAGACACAAGAGGTATGTGGCAGGGTCTACAGTCAATCACGGACTACAGGAAGAAATCCAGCCCAGTCACGGACCAGGATGTCTTGCTCCCAGGCAGACTAAATAACTTTTTTGCCCGCTTTGAGGACAATACAGTGCCACTGACACGGCCTGCAACGAAAACATGCGGTCTCTCCTTCACTGCAGCCGAGGTGAGTAAGACATTTAAACGTGTTAACCCTCGCAAGGCTGCAGGCCCAGACGGCATCCCCAGCCGCACCCTCAGAGCATGCGCAGACCAGCTGGCCGGTGTGTTTACGGACATATTCAATCAATCCCTATACCAGTCTGCTGTTCCCACATGCTTCAAGAGGGCCACCATTGTTCCTGTTCCCAAGAAAGCTAAGGTAACTGAGCTAAACGACTACCGCCCCATAGCACTCACATCCGTCATCATGAAGTGCTTTGAGAGACTAGTCAAGGACCATATCACCTCCACCCTACCTGACACCCTAGACCCACTCCAATTTGCTTACCGCCCAAATAGGTCCACAGACGATGCAATCTCAACCACACTGCACACTGCCCTAACCCATCTGGACAAGAGGAATACCTATGTGAGAATGCTGTTCATTGACTACAGCTCGGCATTCAACACCATAGTACCCTCCAAGCTCGTCATCAAGCTCGAGACCCTGGGTCTCGACCCCGCCCTGTGCAACTGGGTACTGGACTTCCTGACGGGCCGCCCCCAGGTGGTGAGGGTAGGCAACAACATCTCCTCCCCGCTGATCCTCAACACTGGGGCCCCACAAGGGTGCGTTCTGAGCCCTCTCCTGTACTCCCTGTTCACCCACGACTGCGTGGCCACGCACGCCTCCAACTCAATCATCAAGTTTGCGGACGACACAACAGTGGTAGGCTTGATTACCAGCAACGACGAGACGGCCTACAGGGAGGAGGTGAGGGCCCTCGGAGTGTGGTGTCAGGAAAATAACCTCACACTCAACGTCAACAAAACTAAGGAGATGATTGTGGACTTCAGGAAACAGCAGAGGGAACACCCCCCTATCCACATCGATGGAACAGTAGTGGAGAGGGTAGCAAGTTTTAAGTTCCTCGGCATACACATCACAGACAAACTGAATTGGTCCGCTCACACAGACAGCATCGTGAAGAAGGCGCAGCAGCGCCTCTTCAACCTCAGGAGGCTGAAGAAATTCGGCTTGTCACCAAAAGCACTCACAAACTTCTACAGATGCACAATCGAGAGCATCCTGGCGGGCTGTATCACCGCCTGGTATGGCAACTGCACCGCCCTCAACCGCAAGGCTCTCCAGAGGGTAGTGAGGTCTGCACAACGCATCACCGGGGGCAAACTACCTGCCCTCCAGGACACCTACACCACCCGATGCTACAGGAAGGCCATAAAGATCATCAAGGACATCAACCACCCGAGCCACTGCCTGTTCACCCCGCTGTCATCCAGAAGGCGAGGTCAGTACAGGTGCATCAAAGCTGGGACCGAGAGACTGAAAAACAGCTTCTATCTCAAGGCCATCAGACTGTTAAACAGCCACCACTAACATTGAGTGGCTGCTGCCAACACACTGTCAATGACACTGACTCAACTCCAGCCACTTTAATAATGGGAATTGATGGGAAATGATGTAAATATATCACTAGCCACTTTAAACAATGCTACCTTATATAATGTTACTTACCCTACATTATTCATCTCATATGCATACGTATATACTGTACTCTATATCATCGACTGCATCCTTATGTAATACATGTATCACTAGCCACTTTAACTATGCCACTTTGTTTACATACTCATCTCATATGTTATACTGTACTCGATATCATCTACTGTATCTTGCCTATGCTGCTCTGTACCATCACTCATTCATATATCCTTATGTACATATTCTTTATCCCCTTACACTGTGTATAAGACAGTAGTTTTTTGGAATTGTTAGTTAGATTACTTGTTCGTTATTACTGCATTGTCGGAACTAGAAGCACAAGCATTTCGCTACACTCGCATTAACATCTGCTAACCATGTGTATGTGACAAATAACATTTGATTTGATTTGATTTTATTGGTTCTACAGGACTCAGGGCAGTGAGATTTGTTCTACAGGACTCAGGGCAGTGAGATTTGTTCTACAGGACTCAGGGCAGGTATATGTGTTCTACAGGACTCAGGGCAGGTATATGTGTTCTACAGGACTCAGGGCAGGTATATGTGTTCTACAGGACTCAGGGCAGGTATATGTGTTCTACAGGACTCAGGGCAGGTAGATGTGTTCTACAGGACTCAGGGTAGGTAGATGTGTTCTACAGGACTCAGGGCAGGTAGATCTGTTCTACAGGACTCAGGGCAGGGAGATGTTTTCTACAAGAATCTAATTGATCGGTATTTTTATGAATTGTGTCCAGTGTTACTGATAGTGACAAGGCAACTGAGAATGTGTTCTGTTGCTGTTCTGTCATTCTATATTGTAGATCTGTATTAACGAAGGTGATGTTCTTCCTGTTCTATCATTCTATATTATAGATCTGTATTAACAGAGGTGATGTTCTTCCTGTTCTGTCATTCTATATTATGGATCTGTATTAACAGAGGTGATGTTCTTCCTGTTCTGTCGTTCTATATTATAGATCTGTATTAACAGAGGTGATGTTCTTCCTGTTCTGTCATTCTATATTATAGATCTGTATTAACAGAGGTGATGTTCTTCCTGTTCTGTCATTCTATATTATAGATCTGTATTAACAGAGGTGATGTTCTTCCTGTTCTGTCGTTCTAGGTTGGAGTCAGAGATTGGTCTTTTGGAGCGCGAGGAGTGTCAGATCTCAGCTAAAGAGCAGACCCTCAGGGAGAGACTGAGGGAGACTGAGAGGTCCATAAAAGACCTACAGAAAGTAAGAGAGCGTTCATCTATTTACCGACACAACATATCACTTTAAGGCTAAGTCCAAAATGGCACCTTATTCCTATATAGTGCACTTTTTGGACCAGAAGCCTAGGGATTAGGGTACCGTTTAGGACACACATTTAATAGTTTCAGCCAACTGTGACTGCATGAACACTCCACAGACTGCTCTATCATATAACTGCAGTCCTGTGACTAAATGATCGCTCCACAGACTGCTCTATCCTCAAACTGCAGTCCTGTGACTAAATGATCGCTCCACAGACTGCTCTATCCTCAAACTGCAGTCCTGTGACTAAATGATCGCTCCACAGACTGCTCTATCCTCAAACTGCAGTCCTGTGACTAAATGATCGCTCCACAGACTGCTCTATCCTCAAACTGCAGTCCTGTGACTAAATGATCGCTCCACAGCCTACTCTATCCTCAAACTGCAGTCCTGTGACTAAATGATCGCTCCACAGACTGCTCTATCCTCGAACTGCAGTCTGTGACTAAATGATCGCTCCACAGCCTACTCTATCCTCAAACTGCAGTCCTGTGACTAAATGATCGCTCCACAGACTGCTCTATCCTCGAACTGCAGTCCTGTGACTAAATGATCGCTCCACAGACTGCTCTATCCTCAAACTGCAGTCCTGTGACTAAATGATCGCTCCACAGACTGCTCTATCCTCAAACTGCAGTCCTGTGACTAAATGATCGCTCCACAGACTGCTCTATCCTCAAACTGCAGTCCTGTGACTAAATGATCGCTCCACAGACTGCTCTATCCTCAAACTGCAGTCCTGTGACTAAATGATCGCTCCACAGACTGCTCTATCCTCAAACTGCAGTCCTGTGACTAAATGATCGCTCCACAGACTGCTCTATCCTCGAACTGCAGTCCTGTGACTAAATGATCGCTCCACAGACTGCTCTATCATATAACTGCAGACCTGTAGAACCCTAGCTCATATTCTAGTTTTGTATTAGTTGATAAAATTGTATATGAAAATACATCTCATATCAAACCAATATAATTGTAATGGTAAGTTCAATGACCAGTTGCCAATAGATGAGCTCAATAAAGTCATACTTGACATGTGGGAGTTTTTCTTTAAAGATTTCAGCTTCAATGCACTGTCAATACAATCAGTCAAGCACTTTATTGGTGCTTTACCAATTGATTGAGTGATTGTAAAGTGCTTTTCCAATTGATTGACTGATTGTAAAGTGCTTTTCCAATTGATTGACTGATTGTAAAGTGCTTTTCCAATTGATTGACTGATTGTAAAGTGCTTTTCCAATTGATTGACTGATTGTAAAGTGCTTTTCCAATTGATTGACTGATTGTAAAGTGCTTTTCCAATTGATTGACTGATTGTAAAGTGCTTTTCCAATTGATTGACTGATTGTAAAGTGCTTTTCCAATTGATTGACTGATTGTAAAGTGCTTTTCCAATTGATTGACTGATTGTAAAGTGCTTTTCCAATTGATTGACTGATTGTAAAGTGCTTTTCCAATTGATTGACTGATTGTAAAGTGCTTTTCCAATTGATTGACTGATTGTAAAGTGCTTTTCCAATTGATTGACTGATTGTTGAAATGATTACAGTCATTGGTAAAGCACTTTACAATCAGTAACGCAATTGTCATGTCTATGTCTCATCATGTCTCATCATGTCTCATCATGTCTCTTCATGTCTCATCATGTCTCATCATGTCTTTATGTCTCATCATGTCTCATCATGTCTCATCATGTCTTCATGTCTCATCATGTCTCATCATGTCTCATCATGTCTCATCATGTCTCATCATGTCTTCATGTCTCATCATGTCTCATCATGTCTTCATGTCTCATCATGTCTCATCATGTCTTCATGTCTCTTCCTGTCTCTTTATGTCTCTTTATGTCTCATCATGTCTCATCATGTCTTCATGTCTCATCATGTCTTCATGTCTCATCATGTCTCATGTCTCATCATGTCTCTTCATGTCTCATCATGTCTCTTTTCTCTCCAGAGTCTCCAGAATGAGCATGGTGAGTGATATATGATTTACATACTGTTGATCATTATTGGTCAGGTTGATTTATTGATGTTAGTTGTGTTGAAATGATTCAAGAGGAAAGCACAATGAAGCATTAACACATTAACACTCATTTAACACTCAAAACAGTGTGGTGTTGGATGGTTACCATGGCTATTCAAATACATTCATGATCAACAGCTCCATGCCACTGATATACCTTCTACACACACACACTACACACTACACACCACACCACACACACTACACACCACACCACACACACTACACACCACACACACCACACACACACACAGTCCCTCTACACACACTACACACACAGTCCCTCTACACTACACACACAGTCCCTCTACACACTACACACACAGTCCCTCTACACATTACACACACAGTCCCTCTACACACTACACACACAGTCCCTCTACACACTACACACACAGTCCCTCTACACACTACACACACACACACACACATACACAGTCCTACTGGCTGTTAACGTTACTTGCCTAGTTAAATAAAGGTTAAATAAAATAAAATAAAAATTGGGTCTTTAAACACTCCCCCCTTGCTGTTACAGGGCTTTGTAAAACAGTGGCCTGCATATTGCTCTCTCTCTCTCTCTCTGCTCTCTCCCCCTCTCTCTGCTCTCCCCTCTCTTTACTCTCTCTCTCTACTATCTCTCTACTCTCTCTGCCCTCTCTCTACTCTCTCTCTACTCTCTCTCTCTACTCTCTACTCTCAATCCCTACTCTCTCTCTACTCTCTACTCTCTACGTGTCTCTCTTTGCTCTCTCCCTACGATCTCTACTCTCTGTCTGTCTGTCTGTCTGTCTGTCTGTCTGTCTGTCTGTCTGTCTGTCTGTCTGTCTGTCTGTCTGTCTGTCTGTCTGTCTCTCTCTCTCTCTACTCTCTCTCTCTCTCTGCTCTCTCCCTACTATCTCTACTCTCTGTCTCTCTCTCTGTCTCTTTCTCTCTACTCTCTGTCTCTCTATCTCTCTCTCTCTCTCTCTCTCTCTCCCTCTCTCTCTCTGCCACATTTGCCCCTTGGATCGTTTCCCACCTGCCTCAGCGGTACTATTGAGTGCTCCAACATAAGACAGTAGCCCTGTACTTTGTTCACCCTGATCCACCTATTCACAGGGAATCCCCCCAACCAAGGGCCGCTTTGATCCCCGATAATACACCTCTCTACATATTCTGCTGAACGTAGCACTGGGCTGGGGGAATGAAGAGAAAGAGTTACAGAGAGAGAGAGGGGTGGGGGAGGGAGATACATGGGAGGGGGAGGGAGAGAGGAATACAGAGAGAGAGATACAGAGGGGGGAGGGGGGAAGAGAAATATAGAGAAAGAGAGATACAGAGAGAGAGAGAGATAGAGAGAGAGACACAGAGAGAGAGAGATACAGAGAGAGAGAGAGATACAGAGATAGAGAGAGAGATACAGAGAGAGAGATACAGAGAGAGAGATACAGAGGGGGGAGGGGGGAAGAGAGAGAGAGAGAGAGATACAGAGAGAGATACAGAGGGGGGAGGGGAGAAGAGAGATAGAGAGAGAGATACAGAGGGGGGGAGGGGGGAAGAGAGATAGAGAGAGAGAATACAGAGAGAGATACAGAGGGGGGAGGGGGGAAGAGAGAGAGAGAGAGATAGAGAGAGAGATACAGAGGGGGGAGGGGGGAAGAGAGAGAGAGAGAGAATACAGAGAGAGATACAGAGGGGGGAGGGGGGAAGAGAGAGAGAGAGAGATAGAGAGAGATACAGAGGGGGAAGGGGGGAAGAGAGATAGAGAGAGAGATACAGAGGGGGGGAGGGGGGAAGAGAGATAGAGAGAGATATAGAGGGGGAGGGGGGAAGAGAGATAGAGAGAGATACAGAGAGAGAAAGAGAGAGAGAGAGAGAGAGATACAGAGGGGGGGGAGGGGGGAAGAGAGATAGAGAGATACAGATAGAGAGAGAGATACAGAGGGGGGAGGGGGGAAGAGAGATAGAGAGAGAGAATACAGAGAGAGATACAGAGTGGGGAGGGGGGAAGAGAGATAGAGAGATACAGAGAGAGAGAGAGATACAGAGGGGGGAGGGGGGAAGAGAGAGAGAGATACAGAGGGGGGAGGGGGGAAGAGAGAGAGAGATACAGAGAGAGAGAGAGAGAGAGATACAGAGGGGGGGAGGGGGGAAGAGAGAGAGAGAGATACAGAGAGAGAGAGAGATACAGAGGGGGGAGGGGGGAAGAGAGATAGAAAGAGAGAGAGATACAGAGGGGGGAGGGGGAAGAGAGAGAGAGAGATACAGAGGGGGGGAGAGAGATAGAGAGAGAAAGAGAGAGGGAGAGAGAGATACAGAGAGAGAGAGAGGGAGAGAGAGATACAGAGAGAGAGAGAGAGAGAGAGAGAGAGAGGGATACAGAGAGAGAAAGAGAGAGGGAGAGAGAGATACAGAGAGAGAGAGAGAGATACAGAGAGAGAAAGAGAGAGGGAGAGAGAGATACAGAGAGAGAGAGAGAGATACAGAGAGAGAGAGAGAGAGAGAGAGATACAGAGAGAGAGATAGAGAAAGAGAGAGAGAGAGAGAGAGCGAGAGATACAGAGGGGGGAGAGGGGGAAGAGAGGGGAAGAGAGATAGAGGGGGAGGGAGAGGGAGAGGGAGAGAGGGGGAAGAGAGATAGAGGGGGAGGGAGAGAGGAATACAGAGAGAGAGGGAGAGAGAGGGGGGAGAGCAAGAAAGGGACAGATACAAAGAGAGAGAGATTGAGTGTGTGCTAGGGTGGGAGGGTCCAGTCTGACTTCCTCTCCTGCTCTCCGCCCCAACCAGATGCTGTGAGTAACGCCTCACCCCAGCTCCCCGACCAGCTCTCTGAGCAGCAGCCAGACATCAGAGACTCCTCCACCACTTCTCTTCATCAGGCCACAGCCTCAACAGCATCTGCCTCTGGGGAGCAGCCAAAGAAACCTGGTAGGTGCTGGGTGGGGGAGGAAGGAGTTGTGAGGTTTGGACCGGAGCCAAGGGAGAACAGTACTAGGACCAGGGAGGGGTAGCGGGTAGTAGCTAGCTAACGGAGAGTGAGGGAGGTACAATGTGGCAGCCCACAGACTCACCAATAGGAAGGTACAAAGTGGCTCAGTGATTCATGTTTGAATCTCAATGTGAAAAAACTGTCTGCATGTTCTTCACAAAGTTGACAACTGATGTTACTGAACCAGATGTCTGTGTGTCAGGGGAGAAGCTGCAGGTGGTATCTGATGCTACTGAGCCAGATGTCTGTGTGTCCATGTGTCAGGGGAGAAGCTCCAGGTGGTATCTGATGCTACTGAGCCAGATGTCTGTGTGTCAGGGGAGAAGCTCCAGGTGGTATCTGATGCTACTGAGCCAGATGTCTGTGTGTCAGGGGAGAAGCTGCAGGTGGTATCTGATGCTACTGAGCCAGATGTCTGTGTGTCAGGGGAGAAGCTCCAGGTGGTATCTGATGCTACTGAGCCAGATGTCTGTGTGTCAGGGGAGAAGCTCCAGGTGGTATCTGATGCTACTGAGCCAGATGTCTGTGTGTCAGGGGAGAAGCTCCAGGTGGTATCTGATGCTACTGAACCAGATGTCTGTGTGTCAGGGGAGAAGCTCCAGGTGGTATCTGATGCTCCTGAGCCAGATGTCTGTGTGTCAGGGGAGAAGCTGCAGGTGGTATCTGATGCTACTGAGCCAGATGTCTGTGTGTCCATGTGTCAGGGGAGAAGCTCCAGGTGGTATCTGATGCTACTGAGCCAGATGTCTGTGTGTCAGGGGAGAAGCTCCAGGTGGTATCTGATGCTACTGAGCCAGATGTCTGTGTGTCAGGGGAGAAGCTGCAGGTGGTATCTGATGCTACTGAGCCAGATGTCTGTGTGTCAGGGGAGAAGCTCCAGGTGGTATCTGATGCTACTGAGCCAGATGTCTGTGTGTCAGGGGAGAAGCTCCAGGTGGTATCTGATGCTACTGAGCCAGATGTCTGTGTGTCAGGGGAGAAGCTCCAGGTGGTATCTGATGCTACTGAACCAGATGTCTGTGTGTCAGGGGAGAAGCTCCAGGTGGTATCTGATGCTACTGAGCCAGATGTCTGTGTGTCTATGTGTCTGTGTGTCTATGTGTCAGGGGAGAAGCTCCAGGTGGTATCTGATGCTACTGAGCCAGATGTCTGTGTGTCTATGTGTCTTTGTGTCTATGTGTCTGTGTGTCAGGGGAGAAGCTCCAGGTGGTATCTGATGCTACTGAGCCAGATGTCTGTGTGTCTATGTGTCTGTGTGTCTATGTGTCAGGGGAGAAGCTCCAGGTGGTATCTGATGCTACTGAGCCAGATGTCTAAGTGTCAGGGGAGAAGCTGCAGGTGGTATCTGATTTTAACCTCTCTTTTAAAAAGCAGGTGAAAAAGGCAACTCAAATGACCAAATTCAACCTCGCTAATTTTCCGATTTATACGAAATTGTTTGACTACAGAGGTAGCAAAACTGTACTTCAAATCTATGATACTCCCCCACTTAAACATACTGCTTGACTAGTTGGGCCCAAGCTTGCTGTACAACATTAAAACCCATTCAGTCTGTCAACAAGCAGGCTCTCAAAATGCTTGATAGGAAGCCCAATAGCCATCATCACTGTTACATCCCCAGAAATCATGTACAATAAACCGACGCATGTCTTGTATTCAAGATCCTAAATGGCCAGGCTCCTCCCCCTCCACTCAGTATTTTTGTTAAACAGAAAACCCAGACATATGGCAGCAGATCTACAAGGTCTACAATGAGAGGTGACTGTTTAGTTCCCTTAAGGAAAAGCACCTTTAGTAAATCTGTTTTCTCTGTGAGAGCTTCCCATGTCTGGAATACACTTCCATTAGACACACAGACCTGCACGACCGATCACACTTTCACAAAAAACATGAAGACATGGCTATAGGTCAATCAGACTAATGAACATCATCCCTAGCTGTGTGTTGTCGCTTTCCATGTTGCCTGTTGTCTGTAGCTGGTGAGGTGTGGAAACAATGTTGCTTCTTGTGCTATTTCTCTGTCTGTGTGCTATGTGTCTCTTGTTCTATGTGTCTCTTGTTCTATGTGTCTCTGTCTGCGTGCTACGTGTCTCTTGTTCTATGTGTCTGTCTGCGTGCTATGTGTCTCTTGTTCTACGTGTCTCTTGTTCTATGTGTCTCTCTGCGTGCTACGTGTCTCTTGTTCTATGTGTCTGTCTGCGTGCTACGTGTCTCTTGTTCTATGTGTCTGTCTGCGTGCTACGTGTCTCTTGTGCTACGTGTCTCTTGTTCTATGTGTCTGTCTGCGTGCTACGTGTCTCTTGTTCTATGTGTCTGTCTGCGTGCTACGTGTCTCTTGTGCTACGTGTCTCTTGTTCTATGTTTCTCCGTCTGCGTGCTACGTGTCTCTTGTTCTATGTGTCTCTCTCTGCGTGCTACGTGTCTCTTGTTCTATGTGTCTCTGTCTGCGTTCTATGTGTCTCTTGTTCTATGTGTCTCTCTCTGCGTGCTACGTGTCTCTTGTTCTATGTGTCTCTCTCTGCGTGCTACGTGTCTCTTGTTCTATGTGTCTCTCTCTGCGTGCTACGTGTCTCTTGTTCTATGTTTCTCCGTCTGCGTGCTATGTGTCTCTTGTTCTATGTGGCTCTGTCTGCGTGCTACGTGTCTCTTGTTCTATGTGTCTCTCTCTGCGTGCTACGTGTCTCTTGTTCTATGTTTCTCCGTCTGCGTGCTATGTGTCTCTTGTTCTATGTGTCTCTGTCTGCGTGCTACGTGTCTCTTGTTCTATGTATCTCTGTCTGCGTGCTACGTGTCTCTTGTTCTATGTGTCTCTCTCTGCGTGCTACGTGTCTCTTGTTCTATGTATCTCTGTCTGCGTGCTACGTGTCTCTTGTTCTATGTATCTCTGTCTGCGTGCTACGTGTCTCTTGTTCTATGTGTCTCTCTCTGCGTGCTACGTGTCTCTTGTTCTATGTGTCTCTCTCTGCGTGCTACGTGTCTCTTGTTCTATGTTTCTCCGTCTGCGTGCTATGTGTCTCTTGTTCTATGTGTCTCTGTCTGCGTGCTACGTGTCTCTTGTTCTATGTATCTCTGTCTGCGTGCTACGTGTCTCTTGTTCTATGTGTCTCTCTCTGCGTGCTACGTGTCTCTTGTTCTATGTATCTCTGTCTGCGTGCTACGTGTCTCTTGTTCTATGTATCTCTGTCTGCGTGCTACGTGTCTCTTGTTCTATGTGTCTCTCTCTGCGTGCTACGTGTCTCTTGTTCTATGTTTCTCTGCATGTTCTCACTACTGTATTGTTATTGTAATTGTTTTTAAAAACTTGCCCAGGGACTCCAGGTCAAAATTAGCCGACTGGCTAAAACCAGCACTTTTACTGAAACGTTGATTCATGTGCACTGTAAAAATATAAATAAACTCAAACTCAGATCACTGATCAGTTCAACATATTAACATTAACTGCCCTGGGACTGGGTCCTGGGACTGGGTCCTGGGACTGGGTCCTGGGACTGGGCCCTGGGACTGGGTCCTGGGACTGGGCCCTGGGACTGGGTCCTGGGACTGGGCCCTGGGACTGGGTCCTGGGACTGGGTCCTGGGACTGGGTCCTGGGACTGGGTCCTGGGACTGGGTCCTGGGACTGGGCCCTGGGACTGGGTCCTGGGACTGGGTCCTAGGACTGGGTCCTGGGACTGGGTCCTGGGACTGGGCCCTGGGACTGGGTCCTGGGACTGGGCCCTGGGACTGGGTCCTGGGACTGGGTCCTGGGACTGGGTCCTGGGACTGGGTCCTGGGACTGGGCCCTGGGACTGGGTCCTGGGACTGGGCCCTGGGACTGGGCCCTGGGACTGGGTCCTGGGACTGGGTCCTGGGACTGGGCCCTGGGACTGGGTCCTGGGACTGGGTCCTGGGACTGGGTCCTGGGACTGGGCCCTGGGACTGGGTCCTGGGACTGGGTCCTGGGACTGGGTCCTGGGACTGGGTCCTGGGACTGGGTCCTGGGACTGGGCCCTGGGACTGGGTCCTGGGACTGGGTCCTGGGACTGGGTCCTGGACTGGGTCCTGGGACTGGGTCTGGACTGGCCGGGACTGGGTCCTGGGACTGGGTCCTGGGACTGGGTCCTGGGACTGGGTCCTGGGACTGGGTCCTGGGACTGGGTCCTGGGACTGGGCCCTGGGACTGGGTCCTGGGACTGGGTCCTGGGACTGGGTCCTGGGACTGGGCCCTGGGACTGGGTCCTGGACTGGGTCCTGGGACTGGGCCCTGGGACTGGGTCCTGGGACTGGGTCCTGGGACTGGGCCCTGGGACTGGGTCCTGGGACTGGGTCCTGGGACTGGGTCCTGGACTGGGTCCTGGGACTGGGTCCTGGGACTGGGTCCTGGGACTGGGTCCTGGGACTGGGCCCTGGGACTGGGTCCTGGGACTGGGTCCTGGGACTGGGTCCTGGGACTGGGTCCTGGGACTGGGCCCTGGGACTGGGCCCTGGGACTGGGTCCTGGGACTGGGTCCTGGGACTGGGTCCTGGGACTGGGTCCTGGGACTGGGTCCTGGGACTGGGTCCTGGGACTGGGTCCTGGGACTGGGCCCTGGGACTGGGTCCTGGGACTGGGTCCTGGGACTGGGTCCTGGGACTGGGTCCTGGGACTGGGTCCTGGGACTGGGCCCTGGGACTGGGTCCTGGGACTGGGTCCTGGGACTGGGTCCTGGGACTGGGTCCTGGGACTGGGTCCTGGGACTGGGCCCTGGGACTGGGTCCTGGGACTGGGTCCTGGGACTGGGTCCTAGGACTGGGTCCTGGGACTGGGTCCTGGGACTGGGTCCTGGGACTGGGTCCTAGGACTGGGTCCTGGGACTGGGTCCTGGGACTGGGTCCTGGGACTGGGCTCTGGGACTGGGTCCTGGGACTGGGCTCTGGGACTGGGTCCTGGGACTGGGCTCTGATCACAGGACTAACAGGTTCTAGAGCTAGAGGACTCCTGTTATCTCCGGGCGTGAGAGGTTGAACTAGGGCCATCTACTTTAAATGCTGTCTGTCTCCCAGTGACCTACTTGGTGTGTGAACTGCTGACTGCTCACAACTTGAAGACATTTGTTGACACATCAACCAGGAGTGTCAGGGCAACTTATGACTTGTTTAGGTAATCAGGGGGGTTTTTCATCTTCAAGCCAATCAGCAATAGTATTAGTACATCAGTCTCTCCTGTTTTTCCCAGCGGTGGTCTGGTTGTTAAACTAATACTGTTCAGCTGAGTTATTCTGGAAGGAAATAGAGTAGCTTCCCATCACTCTCTCACTTGAGTATCTTACCTAGTTATTTACAGATCTCACTATGTGTGTGTTTTCTGTACCTGTTCGCTCCTCTCCCTGTAGGCAGACGCTCCCCAACCCCTGGCTATTTCTGTTTTAGCGCACCCTGCCCGCACAACCCCATGTGGAATTCCTTTGTCTCTGGCAGCGTTTGGAACTGCCCATCTGAGGTCAAGAACTCCAAGTTCATCCTATCCTACGCTGCCCTTCAGTTCCTTGACTTTTTGGCCCTGACGGAGGCTTGGATCAACTCAGAAAATACTGCTACTCAAGCTGCTCTCTCTTCATCTGACTACTTTTTCTCTCCTAATCCGAGAGCATCTGGTCATCGCTCTGGTGGCATATTGATACACATTTTTCCTGAGTGGAGATTTTCTGTTTTTTTCCTCTTGCCTGTCCATCTCCTCATTTCAATTCCATTCTATCACTGTCACTTGTCCACTCAAGCTTAACATTATTGTCATATATCGCCCACCAGAAGCCCTTGGAGAGATCATCCAATGAGCTCCACACCTTGGAGAGTTCATCCAATGAGCTCCACACCTTGGAGAGTTCATCCAATGAGCTCCACACCTTGGAGAGTTCATCCAATGAGCTCCACACCTTGGAGAGTTCATCCAATGAGCTCGACACCTTGGAGAGTTCACCCAATGAGCTCCACACCTTGGAGAGTTCATCCAATGAGCTCCACACCTTGGAGAGTTCATCCAATGAGCTTGACACTTTGATAAACTCACTTCCTGACGATGGCTAACCGCTATTCGTACTTGATGACTTCAACCTCCCGACATCGCCTTCGATTGATTTATTTTTCCAATCCCCTCCAACTCACAAGGCAGACAATACTCTTAACCTCATCTTTATTGGAGGCTGTTCTCCTACTAATCTCACTGTAACCCCCTCCAGGTCTCTGCTCTCCTACTAATCTCAATGTAACCCCCCTCCAGGTCTCCGTTCTCCTACTAATCTCAATGTAACCCCCCTCCAGGTCTCCGTTCTCCTACTAATCTCACTGTAACCCCCTCCAGGTCTCTGTTCTCCTACTAATCTCACTGTAACCCCCCTCCAGGTCTCCATTCTCCTACTAATCTCACTGTAACCCCCTCCAGGTCTCTGTTCTCCTACTAATCTCACTGTAACCCCCTCCAGGTCTCCGTTCTCCTACTAATCTCACTGTAACCCCCTCCAGGTCTCCGTTCTCCTACTAATCTCAATGTAACCCCCCTCCAGGTCTCTGTTATCCTACTAATCTCACTGTAACCCCCTCCAGGTCTCTGTTCTCCTACTAATCTCACTGTAACCCCCTCCAGGTCTCTGTTCTCCTACTAATCTCAATGTAACCCCCCTCCAGGTCTCTGTTCTCCTACTAATCTCACTGTAACCCCCTCCTTGTCTCTGTTCTCCTACTAATCTCACTGTAACCCCCTCCAGGTCTCTGCTCTCCTACTAATCTCAATGTAACCCCCTTCCAGGTCTCTGTTATCCTACTAATCTCACTGTAACCCCCTCCAGGTCTCTGTTCTCCTACTAATCTCACTGTAACCCCCTCCAGGTCTCTGCTCTCCTACTAATCTCAATGTAACCCCCCTCCAGATCTCTGTTCTCCTACTAATCTCACTGTAACCCCCTCCAGGTCTCTGTTCTCCTACTAATCTCACTGTAACCCCCTCCAGGTCTCTGTTCTCCTACTAATCTCACTGTAACCCCCTCCAGGTCTCTGCTCTCCTACTAATCTCAATGTAACCCCCCTCCAGGTCTCTGTTCTCCTACTAATCTCACTGTGACCCCCTCCAGGTCTCTGTTCTCCTACTAATCTCACTGTGACCCTTGAGAGTGTATCAATGATCTTGACACCTTGATAAGCTAATGTCCTGACGATGGCTCACCGCTGTTCGTACTTGGCGACTTCAACCTCCCGACGACTGCCTTCTATTAATTTCTTTCCAACTCTCTCTTTTCCCTCCTTTTGACCATTTCCCAGTCCCCTCCCACTCACAAGGCAGACAATACAGTTGACCTCATCTTTACTAGAGGCTGTTTGCCTACTCCCCTGCTCCGTGGCTGAGTGACTGCGGGCAGCTGAGTGTAAATGGAGGAAAACTAAACATCCGGAGGACATATCACACTTCCTCTCCCTCCTCTCTACTTTCTCTTCCTCTGGGTCCGCTGCTAAAGCCACTTTTATCACTCTAAATTTCAAGCTTCTGCCTCTAACCCTAGGAAACTCTTTTCTGCCTTCTCCTCCTTCCTTAATCCTTCTCCCCCTCCCTCCTCCCCCCTCCCCCCTCCTCCTCCCTCTCTGTGGATGACTTTGTCAACCACTTTGACAAGAAGGTCGACGACATCTGTTCCTCATTCACTCAGCCTATTGAGTCCACTGGTCTCATTCACTCAGCCTATTGAGTCCACTGGTCTCATTCACTCAGCCTATTGAGTCCCCTGGTCTCATTCACTCAGCCTATTGAGTCCCCTGGTCCCACTCATTCACTCAGCCTATTGAGTCCACTGGTCCCACTCATTCACTCAGCCTATTGAGTCCACTGGTCTCATCCACTCAGCCTATTGAGTCCACTGGTCTCATTCACTCAGCCTATTGAGTCCACTGGTCCCACTCATTCACTCAGCCTATTGAGTCCACTGGTCCCACTCATTAACTCAGCCTATTGAGTCCACTGGTCTCATTCACTCAGCCTATTGAGTCCACTGGTCCCATTCACTCAGCCTATTGAGTCCACTGGTCCCATTCACTCAGCCTATTGAGTCCACTGGTTTCATTCACTCAGCCTATTGAGTCCACTGGTTTCATTCACTCAGCCTATTAAGTCCACTGGTCACATTCACTCAGCCTCTTGAGTCCACTGGTCTCATTTACTCAGCCTATTGAGTCCACTGGTCTCATTCACTCAACCTATTGAGTCCACTGGTCTCATTCACTCAGCCTATTGAGTCCACTGGTCTCACCCACTCAGCCTATTGAGTCCACTGGTCTCATTCACTCAGCCTATTGAGTCCACTGGTCTCATTCACTCAGCCTATTGAGTCCCCTGGTCTCATTCACTCAGCCTATTGAGTCCACTGGTCTCATTCACTCAGCCTATTGAGTCCACTGGTCTCATCCACTCAGCCTATTGAGTCCACTGGTCTCATTCATTTAGCCTGTTGAGTCCACTAGTCTCATTCACTCAGCCTATTGAGTCCACTGGTTTCATTCACTCAGCCTATTGAGTCCACTGGTCTCATTCACTCAACCTATTGAGTCCACTGGTCTCATTCACTCAGCCTATTGAGTCCACTGGTCTCACCCACTCAGCCTATTGAGTCCACTGGTCTCATTCACTCAGCCTATTGAGTCCACTGGTCTCATTCACTCAGCCTATTGAGTCCCCTGGTCTCATTCACTCAGCCTATTGAGTCCACTGGTCTCATTCACTCAGCCTATTGAGTCCACTGGTCTCATCCACTCAGCCTATTGAGTCCACTGGTCTCATTCATTTAGCCTGTTGAGTCCACTAGTCTCATTCACTCAGCCTATTGAGTCCACAGGTTTCATTCACTCAGCCTATTGAGTCCACTGGTCTCATTCACTCAGCCTATTGAGTCCACTGGTCTCATTCACTCAGCCTATTGAGTCCACTGGTCTCATTCACTCAGCCTATTGAGTCCACTGGTTTCATTCACTCAGCCTATTGAGTCCACTGGTCCCACTCATTCACTCATGCTATTGAGTCCACTGGTCCCACTCATTCACTCAGCCTATTGAGTCCACTGGTCTCATTCACTCAGCCTATTGAGTCCACTGGTCTCATTCACTCATGCTATTGAGTCCACTGGTCTCATCCACTCAGCCTATTGAGTCCACTGGTCTCATCCACTCAGCCTATTGAGTCCACTGGTCTCATTCACTCAGCCTATTGAGTCCACTGGTCTCATTCACTCATGCTATTGAGTCCACTGGTCCCACTCATTCACTCAGCCTATTGAGTCCACTGGTCTCATTCACTCAGCCTATTGAGTCCACTGGTCCCACTCATTCACTCAGCCTATTGAGTCCACTGGTCTCATTCACTCAGCCTATTGAGTCCACTGGTCTCATTCATTTAGCCTATTGAGTCCACTGGTCTCATTCACTCATGCTATTGAGTCCACTGGTCTCATTCATTTAGCCTGTTGAGTCCACTGGTCTCATTCACTCAGCCTATTGAGTCCACTGGTCTCATTCACTCATGCTATTGAGTCCACTGGTCCCACTCATTCACTCAGCCTATTGAGTCCACTGGTCTCATTCACTCAGCCTATTGAGTCCACTGGTCCCACTCATTCACTCAGCCTATTGAGTCCACTGGTCTCATTCACTCAGCCTATTGAGTCCACTGGTCTCATTCATTTAGCCTATTGAGTCCACTGGTCTCATTCACTCATGCTATTGAGTCCACTGGTCTCATTCATTTAGCCTGTTGAGTCCACTGGTCTCATTCACTCAGCCTATTGAGTCCACTGGTTTCATTCACTCAGCCTATTGAGTCCACTGGTCTCATTCACTCATGCTATTGAGTCCACTGGTCTCATTCACTCAGCCTATTGAGTCCACTGGTCTCATTCATTTAGCCTGTTGAGTCCACTGGTCTCATTCACTCAGCCTATTGAGTCCACTGGTTTCATTCACTCAGCCTATTGAGTCCACTGGTCTCATTCACTCATGCTATTGAGTCCACTGGTCTCATTCACTCAGCCTATTGAGTCCACTGGTCCCACTCATTCACTCAGCCTATTGAGTCCACTGGTCTCATTCACTCAGCCTATTGAGTCCACTGGTCTCATTCCCTCAGCCTATTGAGTCCACTGGTCTCATTCACTCAGCCTATTGAGTCCACTGGTCTCATTAATTTAGCCTGTTGAGTCCACTGGTCTCATTCATTTAGCCTGTTGAGTCCACTGGTCTCATTCACTCAGCCTATTGAGTCCACTGGTCTCATTCACTCAGCCTATTGAGTCCACTGGTCTCATTCACTCAGCCTATTGAATCCACTGGTCCCACTCATTCACTCAGCCTATTGAGTCCACTGGTCCCACTCACAACGAATTATCTAACGCCTTGACCTCTTTCTCCCCATCTTTCTCCAGATGAAATCCTTTGACTAGTGAGGTCCAGCCGCCCAACAACCCACTCGAATCCAACACCTCTTCCTTTCTCCAGATCAACTCTGGAGACCTTCTGCCATTCCTCACTTCCCTTATCAACTCATCCCTAACTCTGACTTCAAAATGGCCGAGTCGCTCCCCTCCTCAAGAAACCAGCACTCTACTCATCTACAGTGCCTTGCGAAAGTATCCGGCCCCCTTGAACTTTGCGACCTTTTGCCACATTTCAGGCTTCAAACATAAAGATATAAAACTGTATTTTTTTGTGAAGAATCAACAACAAGTGGGACACAATCATGAAATGGAACGACATTTATTGGATAGCAAACTCTCTCCAGAAGTTCAGTGAGGATCTCTGAATGATCCAATGTTGACCTAAATGAGTAATGATGTTAAATACAATCCACCTGTGTGTAATCAAGTCTCCGTATAAATGCACCTGCACTGTGATAGTCTCAGAGGTCCGTTAAAAGCGCAGAGAGCATCATGAAGAACAAGGAACACACCAGGCAGGTCCGAGATACTGTTGTGAAGAAGTTTAAAGCCGGATTTGGATACAAAAAGATTTCCCAAGCTTTAAACATCCCAAGGAGCACTGTGCAAGCGATAATATTGAAATGGAAGGAGTATCAGACCACTGCAAATCTACCAAGACCTGGTCGTCCCTCTAAACTTTCAGCTCATACAAGGAGAAGACTGATCAGAGATGCAGCCAAGAGGCCCATGATCACTCTGGATGAACTGCAGAGATCTACAGCTGAGGTGGGAGACTCTGTCCATAGGACAACAATCAGTCGTATATTGCACAAATCTGGCATTTATGGAAGAGTGGCAAGAAGAAAGCCATTTCTTAAAGATATCCATAAAAAGTGTCGTTTAAAGTTTGCCACAAGCCACACCAAACATTTGGAAGAAGGTGCTCTGGTCAGATGAAACCAAAATTGAACTTTTTGGCAACAATGCAAAATGTTATGTTTGGCGTAAAAGCAACACAGCTCATCACCCTGAACACACCATCCCCACTGTCAAACATGGTGGTGGCAGCATCATGGTTTGGGCCTGCTTTTCTTCAGCAGGGACAGGGAAGATGGTTAAAATTGATGGGAAGATGGATGGAGCCAAATACAGGACCATTCTGGAAGAAAACCTGATGGAGTCTGCAAAAGACCTGAGACTGGGACGGAGATTTGTCTTCCAACAAGACAATGATCCAAAACATAAAGCAAAATCTACAATGGAATGGTTCAAAAATAAACATATCCAGGTGTTAGAATGGCCAAGTCAAAGTCCAGACCTGAATCCAATCGAGAATCTGTGGAAAGAACTGAAAACTGCTGTTCACAAATGCTCTCCATCCAACCTCACTGAGCTCGAGCTGTTTTGCAAGGAGGAATGGGAAAAAATGTCAGTCTCTCGATGTGCAAGACTGATAGAGACATACCCCAAGCGACTTACAGCTGTAATCGCAGGAAAAGGTGGCGCTACAAAGTATTAACTTAAGGGGGCTGAATAATTTTGCACGCCCAATTTTTCAGTTTTTGATTTGTTAAAAAAGTTTGAAATATCCAATAAATGTCGTTCCACTTCATGATTGTGTCCCACTTGTTGTTGATTCTTCACAAAAAAAATACAGTTTTATATCTTTATGTTTGAAGCCTGAAATGTGGCAAAAGGTCGCAAAGTTCAAGGGGGCCGAAAACTTTCGCAAGGCACTGTAACGTCAAAAACTATAGTCCTGTATCCCTTCATTCTTTTCTTTCCAATACACTTGAATGTGCTGGGTCTGATCAACTCTCTCGCTATCTCTCTCAGAATGATCTTCTTGATCCTAACCAGTCAGACTTCAAGACGGGTCACTCAACAGAGACTGCTCTTCTCTTTGTCACAGAGGCTCTCTGCACTGCCAAAGCTGACTCTCTCTCCTCTGTTCTCATCCTCCTAGATCTATATGCTGCTTTCGACACCGTGATCCATCAGATCCTCCTGTCCACCCTCTCAGGGCTGAGCGTCTCAGGCTCCATCAGATCCTCCTCTCCACCCTCTCAGGGCTGGGCGTCTCGGGCTCCATCAGATCCTCCTGTCCACCCTCTCAGGGCTGGGCGTCTCAGGCTCCATCAGATCCTCCTCTCCACCCTCTCAGGGCTGGGCGTCTCAGGCTCCATCAGATCCTCCTCTCCACCCTCTCAGGGCTGGGCGTCTCGGGCTCCGTCAGATCCTCCTGTCCACCCTCTCAGGGCTGGGCGTCTCAGGCTCCATCAGATCCTCCTCTCCACCCGCTCAGGGCTGGGTGTCTCAGGCTCCATCAGATCCTCCTCTCCACCCTCTCAGGGCTGGCCGTCTCAGGCTCCATCAGATCCTCCTGTCCACTCTCTCAGGGCTGGGTGTCTCAGGCTCCATCAGATCCTCCTGTCCACTCTCTCAGGGCTGGGTGTCTCAGGCTCCATCAGATCCTCCTCTCCACCCACTCAGGGCTGGGCGTCTCAGGCTCCATCAGATCCTCCTCTCCACTCTCTCAGGGCTGGGTGTCTCAGGCTCCATCAGATCCTCCTGTCCACTCTCTCAGGGCTGGCCGTCTCAGGCTCCATCAGATCCTCCTGTCCACTCTCTCAGGGCTGGGTTTCTCAGGCTCCATCAGATCCTCCTGTCCACTCTCTCAGGGCTGGGTGTCTAAGGCTCCATCAGATCCTCCTGTCCACTCTCTCAGGGCTGGGTGTTTCAGGCTCCATCAGATCCTCCTCTCCACCCACTCAGGGCTGGGCATCTCAGGCTCTGCACGCTCTTGGATTGCATCCTACCTGGCAGGCCGATCCTACCAGGTGGCGTGGAGAGGATCAGTGTCTGCACCACTCACGACTGGTGTCCCCCAGGGCTCGGTTCTAGGCCCTCTCCTCTTCTCTCTATACACCAAGTCACTTGGCTCCATCATTTCCTCTCAATGTCTCTCCTATCATTGGTATGCGAATGACACTCAACTACTTTCCTCCTTCCCCCCTTCTGACACCCAGGTAGTGACATGCATCTCTGCGTGCCTGCCAGATACCTCAGCTTGGATGTCGGTTCACCACCTGCAGCTCAACCTCAACAAGACGGAGCTGCTCTTTCTCCCGGGGAAGGCATACCTGCTCAAAGACCTCTTTATCACGGTGAACAACTCCATGGTGTCCCCATCTCAGACATCAAAGAACATTGGCGTGGCCCTGTCGTTCTCTGCAAAACATCCTGCAGGTTCATGCTCTACGAAATCCATAGAACCACCCTTCCTCATACAGGAAGCAGAGCAGGTCCTAATCCAGGTACTTGTCATCTCCCGTCTGGACTACCGCAACTCACTCTTGGCAGGGCTCCCTCGCTTGTGCCATCAAATGCTACAGCCCGCCTGGTGTTCAACCTTACCAAGTCCTCCCACGTCACCCCACTCATCCGTACACTCCACTGGCTTCCAGTCGAAGCTCGCATCCACTCCAAGACCATGGTGCTTGCCTACAGAGCAGCAAGAGGAGCTACCCCTCCCTACTTTCAGGATCAAACCCTACACCCCAAATGAGAGCACTCCGTTCCGCCACCTCAGGTCCTTGTGGGAAAGCTTCCTGCCCATCTTCCAAAAATATCTCAAATAGTATCTTAAATAATCACCCAGAGTTGTACTATAGTTGAAACCACATGATATCCTGTCTGTCTGTCTGTCTGTCTGTCTGTCTGTCTGTCTGTCTGTCTGTCTGTCTGTCTGTCTGTCTGTCTGTCTGTCTGTCTGTCTGTCTGTCTGTCTGTCTGTCTGTCTGTCTGTCTGTCTGTCTGTCTGTCTGTCTGTCTGTCACCCAGAGATGTACTATATTGGTAACATGATATCTTCTTTCCCTCCCTCCGTCCCTCCCTCCGTCCCTCCGTCCCTCCCTCCCTCCCTCCCTCCCTCCCTCCCTCCCTCCCTCCCTCCCTCCCTCCCTCCCTCCCTCCCTCCCTCCCTCCCTCCCTCCCTCCCTCCCTCCCTCCCTCCGTCCGTCCGTCCGTCCACCTGTCTGTCTGTCTTTTACCCAGCGATGTACGCCATGGAGATCAATGTGGAGAAGGACAGAAAGACAGGGGACACCAGGATCCTGTCAGCGTCTTCCGTCAGCCCTGACGAAGTGCCTGATTGCGGGGTCAAGGTTTTCGACGACGGCCGGAATGTTGTCTACGAGGTCCGCTCGGGGGGGTCCTCTACCCTGGACAATGGGGTTCACCACTGGAGCTCCCAACAGGTGGATGAGCTGATGAAGCGGGTCGGGGCGACCACCGGCTGTGCTCAGGGAGGCAAGGCTAAGGTCCGTGTCAAACCCGCCGACGCTGATGACCCCAAAACCTCCCCCAGGTCCATTGACCACTCCGCTGACCTCCCTACCAACTACACCCCCTACACTACCCCCCCAGCTGTCCCTAGCTCTGCCACCACGGCCAACAAGATGCCCCAGCCCCACGCTCCAAGCGCCCCCATCACCACCCAGCCTCCACCCTGCCGGGAGGTGATATACGGGGGTGAGGTGACGGATGCTCCCCAGGCTACGGCAGAGAAGCCGATCACGATGATCTTCATGGGCAATCATAATGTAGACGACCAGGATGAGACCAAGAGGCTGCTGGGATTCGACGGCACCATCAAGGCTGAGATCGTCCTGATCGATGAGGACGATGAGAAGTCACTACGGGAGAAAACGGTGACAGACGGTTACTCCACCATGGACGGCAACGCCGCCGACCTGGTGTCCGGCTCCCGGCCGCTCAGTGACACCACCGAACTGTCGTCGGAGGGGAAGGACGAGAGCTCTGCCACGGCCACCAAGGAACTCCCCTCCCCAGCAGGTATAGAGAAGAAAGAGCGCTGCCACTGCTGTACTATCATGTGACCTCATTACTTTAACTACACTACCCACAACTCTCTGTTACTCTTGGGAGGGAGGAGCTCATTGGTTAATCAAGGCTCTGATCTCCCTCCTCCCTAAACCCTCCTCCTCCTATTCCTCCTCACGGCTACTAACAGAACCTACCCTCTGACGCCTGGAACTTGGCTGCATTGACATCATTCTTTTTAACTTTGACCTTTGACCCACCTTTGTGAGCCCCCCCCCCAAGAAAGTAAAGGCACTCTGTCACTCCCTTCAGTAGGACAACGGTGGAAGTTGAAGTTGCCCCGAATAAAGGGTCAGTTTTAGATTTTTACGACTACAGATGAAGGTCAGGATTGGATGAGGGGAAGCTGATCCTAGATCTGTACCTAGAGGAAACTTTACCCCAGAGCAAGCACAACACACCACCATTCCAACCAGAGCAGCACAGTGTTGGGCTTGCCACTAGTTTCATTGTATTCACAATACATTTGGTCTGTAAGAAAAAGGTTATAACACAATCCTTTAAAACCTGACCAAGGAATGTTTGGTGTTGAAGACCTGGATCAGATGACTCTCTATCTGGCACTCCTAAAAACAACAGAAAGTAGACCTGCACATACAGAGATATAGTATGGTACAGTATAGGTTGATATCCCATCTGTCTAGTTGCCTCATTCAAGCAAAGACATCTGACTGACTGGATGGATATCCCACAGACTAGGGGCCCATCCCAAACTGCACCTTATTCCCCATGTAACACAGTGCTTTTGACCAGAGCCTTGAGGGTAGAGAGGCCCTGACCTTGATACAACACCAAATATGTTTTATGTGAGGATTTGTGTAAAACGTAGTGCACTATATAGGCAATGGGGCTCTGGTCTAAAGTAGTGCACTATATAAGGAATATAGGGCTCTGGTCTAAAGTAGTGCACTATATAGGGAATAGGGTGCCATTTGGGATATATCCTGAGAAGGGCATTACTTATGATCTTCCATCTGTACTGTAAGAAACATGAACAGTTATCATAATTAACGATAAGCACTGTACATAAGCTCCTCATCCGAACCATGACAGAGTACAGGAGGGAACAATCAGAGTATAGGAGGGAACTACCAGAGTATAGGAGGGAACTACCAGGGTATCAGAGTATAGGAGGGAACTACCAGAGTATAGGAGGGAACTACCAGAGTATAGGAGGGAACTACCAGGGTATCAGAGTACAGGAGGGAACAATCAGAGTATAGGAGGGAACTACCAGGGTATCAGAGTATAGGAGGGAACTACCAGGGTACCAGAGTATAGGAGGGAACTACCAGGGTACCAGAGTATAGGAGGGAACAATCAGAGTATAGGAGGGAACTACCTGGGTATCAGAGTATAGGAGGGAACTACCAGGGTACCAGAGTATAGGAGGGAACTACCAGGGTATCAGAGTATAGGAGGATAACAATCAGAGTATAGGAGGGAACTACCAGGGTATCAGAGTATAGGAGGGAACTACCAGGGTACCAGAGTATAGGAGGGAACTACCAGGGTATCAGAGTATAGGAGGGAACAATCAGCGTATAGGAGGGAACTACCAGGGTATCAGAGTACAGGAGGGAACAATCAGAGTATAGGAGGGAACTACCAGGGTATCAGAGTATAGGAGGGAACTACCAGGGTACCAGAGTATAGGAGGGAACTACCAGGGTACCAGAGTAAAGGAGGGAACTACCAGGGTACCAGAGTATAGGAGGGAACTACCAGGGTACCAGAGTATAGGAGGGAACAACCAGGGTATCAGAGTATAGGAGGGAACAATCAGAGTATATGAGGGAACTACCAGGGTATCAGAGTATAGGAGGGAACTACCAGGGTACCAGAGTATAGGAGGGAACTACGAGGGTATCAGAGTATAGGAGGGAACAATCAGCGTATAGGAGGGAACTACCAGGGTATCAGAGTACAGGAGGGAACAATCAGAGTATAGGAGGGAACTACCAGGGTATCAGAGTATAGGAGGGAACTACCAGGGTATAGGAGGGAACTACCAGGGTATCAGAGTATAGGAGGGAACTACCAGAGTATAGGAGGGAACTACCAGAGTATAGGAGGGAACTACCAGAGTATAGGAGGGAACTACCACAGTATCAGAGTATAGGAGGAAACTACCAGGGTATCAGAGTATAGGAGGGAACCACCAGAGTATCAGAGTATAGGAGGGAACTACCAGGGTATCAGAGTATAGGAGGGAACTACCAGAGTATAGGAGGGAACGACCAGAGTATAGGAGGGAACTACCAGAGTATAGGAGGGAACTACCAGGGTATCAGAGAATAGGAGGGAACTACCAGAGTATAGGAGGGAACTACCGGAGTATAGGAGGGAACTACCAGGGTATCAGAGTATAGGAGAGAACTCTACCAGGGTATCAGAGTATAGGAGGGAACTACCAGGGTATCAGAGTATAGGAGGGAACAATCAGAGTATAGGAGGGAACGACCAGAGTATAGGAGGGAACTACCAGAGTATAGGAGGGAACTACCAGGGTATCAGAGTATAGGAGGGAACTACCAGAGTATAGGAGGGAACTACCAGGGTATCAGAGTATAGGAGGGAACAATCAGAGTATAGGAGGGAACAATCAGAGTATAGGAGGGAACTACCATGGTATCAGAGTATAGGAGGGAACTACCAGGGTATCAGAGTATAGGAGGGAACTACCAGAGTATAGGAGGGAACTACCAGGGTATCAGAGTACAGGAGGGAACTACCAGGGTACCAGAGTATAGGAGGGAACTACCAGAGTATAGGAGGGAACTACCAGGGTATCAGAGTACAGGAGGGAACTACCAGGGTATAGGAGGGAACTACCAGGGTATCAGAGTATAGGAGGGAACCACCAGAGTATCAGAGTATAGGAGGGAACTACCAGGGTACCAGGGTATAGGAGGGAACTACCAGGGTATCAGAGTATAGGAGGGAACTACCAGAGTATAGGAGGGAACTACCAGGGTATCAGAATACAGGAAGGAACTACCAGGGTATAGGAGGGAACTACCAGGGTATCAGAGTATAGGAGGGAACTACCAGAGTATCAGAGTATAGGAGGGAACTACCAGGGTATCAGAGTATAGGAGGGAACTACCAGAGTATCAGAGTATAGGAGGGAACTACCAGGGTATCAGAGTATAGGAGGGAACTACCAGAGTATAGGAGGGAACGACCAGAGTATAGGAGGGAACTACCAGAGTATAGGAGGGAACTACCAGGGTATCAGAGAATAGGAGGGAACTACCAGAGTATAGGAGGGAACTACCGGAGTATAGGAGGGAACTACCAGGGTATCAGAGTATAGGAGAGAACTCTACCAGGGTATCAGAGTATAGGAGGGAACTACCAGGGTATCAGAGTATAGGAGGGAACAATCAGAGTATAGGAGGGAACTACCAGGGTATCAGAGTATAGGAGGGAACTACCAGGGTATCAGAGTATAGGAGGGAAAAACTTGGGTATCAGGGTATAGGAGGGAACTACCAGGGTATAGGAGTATAGGAGGGAACTACGAGGGTATCAGAGTATAGGAGGGAACTACCAGGGTATCAGAGTATAGGAGGGAACTACCAGGGTATCAGAGTATAGGAGGGAACTCTACTAGAGTATCAGAGTATAGGAGGGAACTCTACCATGGTATCAGAGTATAGGAGGGCACTACCAGAGTATAGGAGGGAACTACCGGGGTATCAGAGTATAGGAGGGAACTACCAGGGTGTCAGAGTATAGGAGGGAACTACCAGGGTATCAGAGTATAGGAGGGAACTACCAGGGTATCAGAGTATAGGAGGGAGCTACCAGGGTATCAAAGTATAGGAGGGAACTACCAGGGTACCAGAGTATAGGAGGGAACTACCATGGTATCAGAGTATAGGAGGCAACTCCCAGGGTATCAGAGTATAGGAGGGAACTACCAGGGTATCAGAGTATAGGAGGGAACTACCAGGGTATCAGAGTATAGGAGGGAACTACCAGAGTATAGGAGGGAACTACCAGGGTATCAGAGTATAGGAGGGAACTACCAGGGTATCAGAGTATAGGAGGAACTACCAGGGTACCAGAGTATAGGAGGGAACTACCAGGGTACCAGAGTATAGGAGGGAACTACCAGGGTACCAGGGTATAGGAGGGAACTACCAGGGTATCAGAGTATAGGAGGGAACTACCAGAGTATAGGAGGGAACTACCAGGGTATCAGAGTACAGGAGGGAACTACCAGGGTATAGGAGGGAACTACCAGGGTATCAGAGTATAGGAGGGAACCACCAGAGTATCAGAGTATAGGAGGGAACTACCAGGGTACCAGGGTATAGGAGGGAACTACCAGGGTATCAGAGTATAGGAGGGAACTACCAGAGTATAGGAGGGAACTACCAGGGTATCAGAATACAGGAAGGAACTACCAGGGTATAGGAGGGAACTACCAGGGTATCAGAGTATAGGAGGGAACTACCAGAGTATCAGAGTATAGGAGGGAACTACCAGGGTATCAGAGTATAGGAGGGAACTACCAGAGTATAGGAGGGAACTACCAGAGTATAGGAGGGAACTACCACGGTATCAGAGTATAGGAGGAAACTACCAGGGTATCAGAGTATAGGAGGGAACCACCAGGGTATCAGAGTATAGGAGGGAACTACCAGAGTATAGGAGGGAACGACCAGAGTATAGGAGGGAACTACCAGAGTATAGGAGGGAACTACCAGGGTATCAGAGAATAGGAGGGAACTACCAGAGTATAGGAGGGAACTACCGGAGTATAGGAGGGAACTACCAGGGTATCAGAGAATAGGAGGGAACTACCAGAGTATAGGAGGGAACTACCGGAGTATAGGAGGGAACTACCAGGGTATCAGAGTATAGGAGGGAACTACCAGGGTGTCAGAGTATAGGAGGGAACTACCAGGGTATCAGAGTATAGGAGGGAACTACCAGAGTATAGGAGGGAACTACCAGGGTATCAGAGTATAGGAGGGAACTACCAGGGTACCAGGGTATAGGAGGGAACTACCAGGGTATCAGAGTATAGGAGGGAACTACCAGAGTATAGGAGGGAACTACCAGGGTATCAGAGTACAGGAAGGAACTACCAGGGTATAGGAGGGAACTACCAGGGTATCAGAGTATAGGAGGGAACTACGAGAGTATCAGAGTATAGGAGGGAACTACCAGGGTATCAGAGTATAGGAGGGAACTACCAGAGTATAGGAGGGAACTACCAGAGTATAGGAGGGAACTACCAGAGTATAGGAGGGAACTACCACGGTATCAGAGTATAGGAGGAAACTACCAGGGTATCAGAGTATAGGAGGGAACCACCAGGGTATCAGAGTATAGGAGGGAACTACCAGAGTATAGGAGGGAACGACAAGAGTATAGGAGGGAACTACCAGAGTATAGGAGGGAACTACCAGGGTATCAGAGAATAGGAGGGAACTACCAGAGTATAGGAGGGAACTACCGGAGTATAGGAGGGAACTACCAGGGTATCAGAGTATAGGATTGAACTACCAGGGTATCAGAGTATAGGAGGGAACTACCAGGGTATAGGAGGGAACTACCAGAGTATAGGAGGGAACGACCAGAGTATAGGAGGGAACTACCAGAGTATAGGAGGGAACTACCAGGGTATCAGAGAATAGGAGGGAACTACCAGAGTATAGGAGGGAACTACCGGAGTATAGGAGGGAACTACCAGGGTATCAGAGTATAGGAGAGAACTCTACCAGGGTATCAGAGTATAGGAGGGAACTACCAGGGTATCAGAGTATAGGAGGGAACAATCAGAGTATAGGAGGGAACTACCAGGGTATCAGAGTATAGGAGGGAACTACCAGGGTATCAGAGTATAGGAGGGAAAAACTTGGGTATCAGGGTATAGGAGGGAACTACCAGGGTATAGGAGTATAGGAGGGAACTACGAGGGTATCAGAGTATAGGAGGGAACTACCAGGGTATCAGAGTATAGGAGGGAACTACCAGGGTATCAGAGTATAGGAGGGAACTCTACTAGGGTATCAGAGTATAGGAGGGAACTCTACCATGGTATCAGAGTATAGGAGGGCACTACCAGAGTATAGGAGGGAACTACCGGGGTATCAGAGTATAGGAGGGAACTACCAGGGTGTCAGAGTATAGGAGGGAACTACCAGGGTATCAGAGTATAGGAGGGAACTACCAGGGTATCAGAGTATAGGAGGGAGCTACCAGGGTATCAAAGTATAGGAGGGAACTACCAGGGTACCAGAGTATAGGAGGGAACTACCATGGTATCAGAGTATAGGAGGCAACTCCCAGGGTATCAGAGTATAGGAGGGAACTACCAGGGTATCAGAGTATAGGAGGGAACTACCAGGGTATCAGAGTATAGGAGGGAACTACCAGAGTATAGGAGGGAACTACCAGGGTATCAGAGTATAGGAGGGAACTACCAGGGTATCAGAGTATAGGAGGAACTACCAGGGTACCAGAGTATAGGAGGGAACTACCAGGGTACCAGAGTATAGGAGGGAACTACCAGGGTACCAGGGTATAGGAGGGAACTACCAGGGTATCAGAGTATAGGAGGGAACTACCAGAGTATAGGAGGGAACTACCAGGGTATCAGAGTACAGGAGGGAACTACCAGGGTATAGGAGGGAACTACCAGGGTATCAGAGTATAGGAGGGAACCACCAGAGTATCAGAGTATAGGAGGGAACTACCAGGGTACCAGGGTATAGGAGGGAACTACCAGGGTATCAGAGTATAGGAGGGAACTACCAGAGTATAGGAGGGAACTACCAGGGTATCAGAATACAGGAAGGAACTACCAGGGTATAGGAGGGAACTACCAGGGTATCAGAGTATAGGAGGGAACTACCAGAGTATCAGAGTATAGGAGGGAACTACCAGGGTATCAGAGTATAGGAGGGAACTACCAGAGTATAGGAGGGAACTACCAGAGTATAGGAGGGAACTACCACGGTATCAGAGTATAGGAGGAAACTACCAGGGTATCAGAGTATAGGAGGGAACCACCAGGGTATCAGAGTATAGGAGGGAACTACCAGAGTATAGGAGGGAACGACCAGAGTATAGGAGGGAACTACCAGAGTATAGGAGGGAACTACCAGGGTATCAGAGAATAGGAGGGAACTACCAGAGTATAGGAGGGAACTACCGGAGTATAGGAGGGAACTACCAGGGTATCAGAGAATAGGAGGGAACTACCAGAGTATAGGAGGGAACTACCGGAGTATAGGAGGGAACTACCAGGGTATCAGAGTATAGGAGGGAACTACCAGGGTGTCAGAGTATAGGAGGGAACTACCAGGGTATCAGAGTATAGGAGGGAACTACCAGAGTATAGGAGGGAACTACCAGGGTATCAGAGTATAGGAGGGAACTACCAGGGTACCAGGGTATAGGAGGGAACTACCAGGGTATCAGAGTATAGGAGGGAACTACCAGAGTATAGGAGGGAACTACCAGGGTATCAGAGTACAGGAAGGAACTACCAGGGTATAGGAGGGAACTACCAGGGTATCAGAGTATAGGAGGGAACTACGAGAGTATCAGAGTATAGGAGGGAACTACCAGGGTATCAGAGTATAGGAGGGAACTACCAGAGTATAGGAGGGAACTACCAGAGTATAGGAGGGAACTACCAGAGTATAGGAGGGAACTACCACGGTATCAGAGTATAGGAGGAAACTACCAGGGTATCAGAGTATAGGAGGGAACCACCAGGGTATCAGAGTATAGGAGGGAACTACCAGAGTATAGGAGGGAACGACAAGAGTATAGGAGGGAACTACCAGAGTATAGGAGGGAACTACCAGGGTATCAGAGAATAGGAGGGAACTACCAGAGTATAGGAGGGAACTACCGGAGTATAGGAGGGAACTACCAGGGTATCAGAGTATAGGATTGAACTACCAGGGTATCAGAGTATAGGAGGGAACTACCAGGGTATAGGAGGGAACTACCAGAGTATAGGAGGGAACGACCAGAGTATAGGAGGGAACTACCAGAGTATAGGAGGGAACTACCAGGGTATCAGAGAATAGGAGGGAACTACCAGAGTATAGGAGGTAACTACCGGAGTATAGGAGGGAACTACCAGGGTATCAGAGTATAGGAGAGAACTCTACCAGGGTATCAGAGTATAGGAGGGAACTACCAGGGTATCAGAGTATAGGAGGGAACAATCAGAGTATAGGAGGGAACTACCAGGGTATCAAAGTATAGGAGGGAACTACCAGGGTATCAGAGTATAGGAGGGAAAAACTTGGGTATCAGGGTATAGGAGGGAACTACCAGGGTATAGGAGTATAGGAGGGAACTACGAGGGTATCAGAGTATAGGAGGGAACTACCAGGGTATCAGAGTATAGGAGGGAACTACCAGGGTATCAGAGTATAGGAGGGAACTCTACTAGGGTATCAGAGTATAGGAGGGAACTCTACCATGGTATCAGAGTATAGGAGGGCACTACCAGAGTATAGGAGGGAACTACCGGGGTATCAGAGTATAGGAGGGAACTACCAGGGTATCAGAGTACAGGAGGGAACTACCAGGGTATAGGAGGGAACTACCAGGGTATCAGAGTATAGGAGGGAACCACCAGAGTATCAGAGTATAGGAGGGAACTACCAGGGTACCAGGGTATAGGAGGGAACTACCAGGGTATCAGAGTATAGGAGGGAACTACCAGAGTATAGGAGGGAACTACCAGGGTATCAGAATACAGGAAGGAACTACCAGGGTATAGGAGGGAACTACCAGGGTATCAGAGTATAGGAGGGAACTACCAGAGTATCAGAGTATAGGAGGGAACTACCAGGGTATCAGAGTATAGGAGGGAACTACCAGAGTATAGGAGGGAACTACCAGAGTATAGGAGGGAACTACCACGGTATCAGAGTATAGGAGGAAACTACCAGGGTATCAGAGTATAGGAGGGAACCACCAGGGTATCAGAGTATAGGAGGGAACTACCAGAGTATAGGAGGGAACGACCAGAGTATAGGAGGGAACTACCAGAGTATAGGAGGGAACTACCAGGGTATCAGAGAATAGGAGGGAACTACCAGAGTATAGGAGGGAACTACCGGAGTATAGGAGGGAACTACCAGGGTATCAGAGTATAGGAGGGAACTACCAGGGTGTCAGAGTATAGGAGGGAACTACCAGGGTATCAGAGTATAGGAGGGAACTACCAGAGTATAGGAGGGAACTACCAGGGTATCAGAGTATAGGAGGGAACTACCAGGGTACCAGGGTATAGGAGGGAACTACCAGGGTATCAGAGTATAGGAGGGAACTACCAGAGTATAGGAGGGAACTACCAGGGTATCAGAGTACAGGAAGGAACTACCAGGGTATAGGAGGGAACTACCAGGGTATCAGAGTATAGGAGGGAACTACGAGAGTATCAGAGTATAGGAGGGAACTACCAGGGTATCAGAGTATAGGAGGGAACTACCAGAGTATAGGAGGGAACTACCAGAGTATAGGAGGGAACTACCAGAGTATAGGAGGGAACTACCACGGTATCAGAGTATAGGAGGAAACTACCAGGGTATCAGAGTATAGGAGGGAACCACCAGGGTATCAGAGTATAGGAGGGAACTACCAGAGTATAGGAGGGAACGACAAGAGTATAGGAGGGAACTACCAGAGTATAGGAGGGAACTACCAGGGTATCAGAGAATAGGAGGGAACTACCAGAGTATAGGAGGGAACTACCGGAGTATAGGAGGGAACTACCAGGGTATCAGAGTATAGGATTGAACTACCAGGGTATCAGAGTATAGGAGGGAACTACCAGGGTATAGGAGGGAACTACCAGAGTATAGGAGGGAACTACCAGGGTATCAGAGAATAGGAGGGAACTACCAGAGTATAGGAGGGAACTACCGGAGTATAGGAGGGAACTACCAGGGTATCAGAGTATAGGATTGAACTACCAGGGTATCAGAGTATAGGAGGGAACTACCAGGGTATAGGAGGGAACTACCAGAGTATAGGAGGGAACTACCAGGGTATCAGAGAATAGGAGGGAACTACCAGAGTATAGGAGGTAACTACCGGAGTATAGGAGGGAACTACCAGGGTATCAGAGTATAGGAGAGAACTCTACCAGGGTATCAGAGTATAGGAGGGAACTACCAGGGTATCAGAGTATAGGAGGGAACAATCAGAGTATAGGAGGGAACTACCAGGGTATCAAAGTATAGGAGGGAACTACCAGGGTATCAGAGTATAGGAGGGAAAAACTTGGGTATCAGGGTATAGGAGGGAACTACCAGGGTATAGGAGTATAGGAGGGAACTACGAGGGTATCAGAGTATAGGAGGGAACTACCAGGGTATCAGAGTATAGGAGGGAACTACCAGGGTATCAGAGTATAGGAGGGAACTCTACTAGGGTATCAGAGTATAGGAGGGAACTCTACCATGGTATCAGAGTATAGGAGGGCACTACCAGAGTATAGGAGGGAACTACCGGGGTATCAGAGTATAGGAGGGAACTACCAGGGTGTCAGAGTATAGGAGGGAACTACCAGGGTATCAGAGTATAGGAGGGAACTACCAGGGTATCAGAGTATAGGAGGGAGCTACCAGGGTATCAGAGTATAGGAGGGAACTACCAGGGTACCAGAGTATAGGAGGGAACTACCATGGTATCAGAGTATAGGAGGGAACTCCCAGGGTATCAGAGTATAGGAGGGAACTACCAGGGTATCAGAGTATAGGAGGGAACTACCAGGGTATCAGAGTATAGGAGGGAACTACCAGAGTATAGGAGGGAACTACCAGGGTATCAGAGGATAGGAGGGAACTACCAGGGTATCAGAGTATAGGAGGGAACTACCAGGGTACCAGAGTATAGGAGGGAACTACCAGGGTACCAGAGTATAGGAGGGAACTACCAGGGTACCAGAGTATAGGAGGGAACTACCAGGGTATCAGAGTATAGGAGGGAACTACCAGGGTATAGGAGGGAACTACCAGGGTACCAGAGTATAGGAGGGAACTACCAGGGTATAGGAGGGAACTACCAGGGTACCAGAGTATAGGAGGGAACTACCAGGGTATAGGAGGGAACTATCAGGGTACCAGAGTATAGGAGGGAACTACCAGGGTATAGGAGGGAACTACCAGGGTACCAGAGTATAGGAGGGAACTACCAGGGTATAGGAGGGAACTACCAGGATACCAGAGTATAGGAGGGAACTACCAGGGTATAGGAGGGAACTACCAGGGTACCAGAGTATAGGAGGGAACTACCAGGGTACTAGAGTATAGGAGGGAACTACCAGGGTATAGGAGGGAACTACCAGGGTACCAGAGTATAGGAGGGAACTACCAGGGTATAGGAGGGAACTACCAGGGTACGAGGATATAGGAGGGAACTACCAGGGTATAGGGGGGAACTACCAGGGTACCTGGGTATAGGAGGGAACTACCAGGGTATAGGAGGGAACTACCAGGGTACCAGAGTATAGGAGGGAACTACCAGGGTATAGGAGGGAACTACCAGGGTATCAGAGTATAGGAGGGAACTACCAGGGTATCAGAGTATAGGAGGGAACTACCAGGGTATCAGAGTATAGGAGGGAACTACCATGGTACCAGAGTATAGGAGGGAACTCTACCAGGGTATCAGAGTATAGGAGGGAACTCTACCAGGGTATCAGAGTATTGGAGGGAACTCTACCAGGGTATCAGAGTATAGGAGAGAACTACCAGGGTATCAGAGTATAGGAGGGAACTACCAGGGTACCAGAGTATAGGAGGGAACTACCAGGGTATCAGAGTATAGGAGGGAACTACCAGAGTATAGGAGGGAACTACCAGGGTATCAGTGTATTGGAGGGAATAATCAGAGTATAGGACGAAACAATCAGAGTATAGGAGGGAACTACCAGGGTATCAGAGTATAGGAGGGAACTACCAGGGTATCAGAGTATAGGAGGGAACTACCAGAGTATCAGAGTATAGGAGGGAACTACCAGGGTATCAGAGTATAGGAGGGAACTACCAGAGTATAGGAGGGAACGACCAGAGTATAGGAGGGAACTACCAGAGTATAGGAGGGAACTACCAGGGTATCAGAGAATAGGAGGGAACTACCAGAGTATAGGAGGGAACTACCGGAGTATAGGAGGGAACTACAGGGTATCAGAGTATAGGAGAGAACTCTACCAGGGTATCAGAGTATAGGAGGGAACTACCAGGGTATCAGAGTATAGGAGGGAACAATCAGAGTATAGGAGGGAACGACCAGAGTATAGGAGGGAACTACCAGAGTATAGGAGGGAACTACCAGGGTATCAGAGTATAGGAGGGAACTACCAGAGTATAGGAGGGAACTACCAGGGTATCAGAGTATAGGAGGGAACAATCAGAGTATAGGAGGGAACAATCAGAGTATAGGAGGGAACTACCATGGTATCAGAGTATAGGAGGGAACTACCAGGGTATCAGAGTATAGGAGGGAACTACCAGAGTATAGGAGGGAACTACCAGGGTATCAGAGTACAGGAGGGAACTACCAGGGTACCAGAGTATAGGAGGGAACTACCAGAGTATAGGAGGGAACTACCAGGGTATCAGAGTACAGGAGGGAACTACCAGGGTATAGGAGGGAACTACCAGGGTATCAGAGTATAGGAGGGAACCACCAGAGTATCAGAGTATAGGAGGGAACTACCAGGGTACCAGGGTATAGGAGGGAACTACCAGGGTATCAGAGTATAGGAGGGAACTACCAGAGTATAGGAGGGAACTACCAGGGTATCAGAATACAGGAAGGAACTACCAGGGTATAGGAGGGAACTACCAGGGTATCAGAGTATAGGAGGGAACTACCAGAGTATCAGAGTATAGGAGGGAACTACCAGGGTATCAGAGTATAGGAGGGAACTACCAGAGTATAGGAGGGAACTACCAGAGTATAGGAGGGAACTACCACGGTATCAGAGTATAGGAGGAAACTACCAGGGTATCAGAGTATAGGGGGGAACCACCAGGGTATCAGAGTATAGGAGGGAACTACCAGAGTATAGGAGGGAACGACCAGAGTATAGGAGGGAACTACCAGAGTATAGGAGGGAACTACCAGGGTATCAGAGAATAGGAGGGAACTACCAGAGTATAGGAGGGAACTACCGGAGTATAGGAGGGAACTACCAGGGTATCAGAGAATAGGAGGGAACTACCAGAGTATAGGAGGTAACTACCGGAGTATAGGAGGGAACTACCAGGGTATCAGAGTATAGGAGGGAACTACCAGGGTGTCAGAGTATAGGAGGGAACTACCAGGGTATCAGAGTATAGGAGGGAACTACCAGAGTATAGGAGGGAACTACCAGGGTATCAGAGTATAGGAGGGAACTACCAGGGTACCAGGGTATAGGAGGGAACTACCAGGGTATCAGAGTATAGGAGGGAACTACCAGAGTATAGGAGGGAACTACCAGGGTATCAGAGTACAGGAAGGAACTACCAGGGTATAGGAGGGAACTACCAGGGTATCAGAGTATAGGAGGGAACTACCAGAGTATCAGAGTATAGGAGGGAACTACCAGGGTATCAGAGTATAGGAGGGAACTACCAGAGTATAGGAGGGAACTACCAGAGTATAGGAGGGAACTACCAGAGTATAGGAGGGAACTACCACGGTATCAGAGTATAGGAGGAAACTACCAGGGTATCAGAGTATAGGAGGGAACCACCAGGGTATCAGAGTATAGGAGGGAACTACCAGAGTATAGGAGGGAACGACAAGAGTATAGGAGGGAACTACCAGAGTATAGGAGGGAACTACCAGGGTATCAGAGAATAGGAGGGAACTACCAGAGTATAGGAGGGAACTACCGGAGTATAGGAGGGAACTACCAGGGTATCAGAGTATAGGATTGAACTACCAGGGTATCAGAGTATAGGAGGGAACTACCAGGGTATAGGAGGGAACTACCAGAGTATAGGAGGGAACGACCAGAGTATAGGAGGGAACTACCAGAGTATAGGAGGGAACTACCAGGGTATCAGAGAATAGGAGGGAACTACCAGAGTATAGGAGGTAACTACCGGAGTATAGGAGGGAACTACCAGGGTATCAGAGTATAGGAGAGAACTCTACCAGGGTATCAGAGTATAGGAGGGAACTCTACCAGGGTATCAGAGTATTGGAGGGAACTCTACCAGGGTATCAGAGTATAGGAGAGAACTACTAGGGTATCAGAGTATAGGAGGGAACTACCAGGGTACCAGAGTATAGGAGGGAACTACCAGGGTATCAGAGTATAGGAGGGAACTACCAGAGTATAGGAGGGAACTACCAGAGTATAGGAGGGAACTACCAGAGTATAGGAGGGAACTACCACGGTATCAGAGTATAGGAGGAAACTACCAGGGTATCAGAGTATAGGAGGGAACCACCAGGGTATCAGAGTATAGGAGGGAACTACCAGAGTATAGGAGGGAACGACAAGAGTATAGGAGGGAACTACCAGAGTATAGGAGGGAACTACCAGGGTATCAGAGAATAGGAGGGAACTACCAGAGTATAGGAGGGAACTACCGGAGTATAGGAGGGAACTACCAGGGTATCAGAGTATAGGATTGAACTACCAGGGTATCAGAGTATAGGAGGGAACTACCAGGGTATAGGAGGGAACTACCAGAGTATAGGAGGGAACGACCAGAGTATAGGAGGGAACTACCAGAGTATAGGAGGGAACTACCAGGGTATCAGAGAATAGGAGGGAACTACCAGAGTATAGGAGGTAACTACCGGAGTATAGGAGGGAACTACCAGGGTATCAGAGTATAGGAGAGAACTCTACCAGGGTATCAGAGTATAGGAGGGAACTACCAGGGTATCAGAGTATAGGAGGGAACAATCAGAGTATAGGAGGGAACTACCAGGGTATCAAAGTATAGGAGGGAACTACCAGGGTATCAGAGTATAGGAGGGAAAAACTTGGGTATCAGGGTATAGGAGGGAACTACCAGGGTATAGGAGTATAGGAGGGAACTACGAGGGTATCAGAGTATAGGAGGGAACTACCAGGGTATCAGAGTATAGGAGGGAACTACCAGGGTATCAGAGTATAGGAGGGAACTCTACTAGGGTATCAGAGTATAGGAGGGAACTCTACCATGGTATCAGAGTATAGGAGGGCACTACCAGAGTGTAGGAGGGAACTACCGGGGGATCAGAGTATAGGAGGGAACTACCAGGGTGTCAGAGTATAGGAGGGAACTACCAGGGTATCAGAGTATAGGAGGGAACTACCAGGGTATCAGAGTATAGGAGGGAGCTACCAGGGTATCAGAGTATAGGAGGGAACTACCAGGGTACCAGAGTATAGGAGGGAACTACCATGGTATCAGAGTATAGGAGGGAACTCCCAGGGTATCAGAGTATAGGAGGGAACTACCAGGGTATCAGAGTATAGGAGGGAACTACCAGGGTATCAGAGTATAGGAGGGAACTACCAGAGTATAGGAGGGAACTACCAGGGTATCAGAGGATAGGAGGGAACTACCAGGGTATCAGAGTATAGGAGGGAACTACCAGGGTACCAGAGTATAGGAGGGAACTACCAGGGTACCAGAGTATAGGAGGGAACTACCAGGGTACCAGAGTATAGGAGGGAACTACCAGGGTATCAGAGTATAGGAGGGAACTACCAGGGTATAGGAGGGAACTACCAGGGTACCAGAGTATAGGAGGGAACTACCAGGGTATAGGAGGGAACTACCAGGGTACCAGAGTATAGGAGGGAACTACCAGGGTATAGGAGGGAACTATCAGGGTACCAGAGTATAGGAGGGAACTACCAGGGTATAGGAGGGAACTACCAGGGTACCAGAGTAAAGGAGGGAACTACCAGGGTATAGGAGGGAACTACCAGGGTACCAGAGTATAGGAGGGAACTACCAGGGTATAGCAGGGAACTACCAGGGTACCAGGATATAGGAGGGAACTACCAGGGTATAGGAGGGAACTACCAGGGTACCTGGGTATAGGAGGGAACTACCAGGGTATAGGAGGGAACTACCAGGGTACCAGAGTATAGGAGGGAACTACCAGGGTATAGGAGGGAACTACCAGGGTATCAGAGTATAGGAGGGAACTACCAGGGTATCAGAGTATAGGAGGGAACTACAAGGGTATCAGAGTATAGGAGGGAACTACCAGGGTACCAGAGTATAGGAGGGAACTCTACCAGGGTATCAGAGTATAGGAGGGAACTCTACCAGGGTATCAGAGTATTGGAGGGAACTCTACCAGGGTATCAGAGTATAGGAGAGAACTACTAGGGTATCAGAGTATAGGAGGGAACTACCAGGGTACCAGAGTATAGGAGGGAACTACCAGGGTATCAGAGTATAGGAGGGAACTACCAGAGTATAGGAGGGAACTACCAGGGTATCAGAGTATAGGAGGGAACAATCAGAGTATAGGAGGAAACAATCAGAGTATAGGAGGGAACTACCAGGGTATCAGAGTATAGGAGGGAACTACCAGGGTATCAGAGTATAGGAGGGAACTACCAGAGTATAGGAGGGAACTACCAGGGTATCAGAGTACAGGAGGGAACTACCAGGGTACCAGAGTATAGGAGGGAACTACCAGAGTATAGGAGGGAACTACCAGGGTATCAGAGTACAGGAGGGAACTACCAGGGTATCAGAGTATAGGAGGGAACTACCAGAGTATAGGAGGGAACTACCAGGGTATCAGAGTATAGGAGGGAACTACCAGGGTATCAGAGTATAGGAGGGAACTACCAGGGTACCAGAGTATAGGAGGGAACTACCAGGGTACCAGAGTATAGGAGGGAACTACCAGGATACCAGAGTATAGGAGGGAACTACCAGGGTATCAGAGTATAGGAGGGAACTACCAGGGTATCAGAGTATAGGAGGGAACTACCAGGGTATAGGAGGGAACTACCAGGGTACCAGAGTATAGGAGGGAACTACCAGGGTATAGGAGGGAACTACCAGGGTACCAGAGTATAGGAGGGAACTACCAGGGTATAGGAGGGAACTATCAGGGTACCAGAGTATGGGAGGGAACGACCAGGGTATAGGAGGGAACTACCAGGGTACCAGAGTATAGGAGGGAACTACCAGGGTATAGGAGGGAACTACCAGGATACCAGAGTATAGGAGGGAACTACCAGGGTATAGGAGGGAACTACCAGGGTACCAGAGTATAGGAGGGAACTACCAGGGTACTAGAGTATAGGAGGGAACTACCAGGGTATAGGAGGGAACTACCAGGGTACCAGAGTATAGGAGGGAACTACCAGGGTATAGGAGGGAACTACCAGGGTACCAGGATATAGGAGGGAACTACCAGGGTATAGGAGGGAACTACCAGGGTACCTGGGTATAGGAGGGAACTACCAGGGTATAGGAGGGAACTACCAGGGTACCAGAGTATAGGAGGGAACTACCAGGGTATAGGAGGGAACTACCAGGGTACCAGAGTACAGGAGGGAACTACCAGGGTACCAGAGTACAGGAGGGAACTACCAGGGTACCAGAGTACAGGAGGGAACTACCAGGGTACCAGAGTACAGGAGGGAACAATCAGAGTATAGGAGGAAACAATCAGAGTATAGGAGGGAACTACCAGGGTATCAGAGTATAGGAGGGAACTACCAGGGTATCAGAGTATAGGAGGGAACTACCAGAGTATAGGAGGGAACTACCAGGGTATCAGAGTACAGGAGGGAACTACCAGGGTACCAGAGTATAGGAGGGAACTACCAGAGTATAGGAGGGAACTACCAGGGTATCAGAGTACAGGAGGGAACTACCAGGGTATCAGAGTATAGGAGGGAACTACCAGAGTATAGGAGGGAACTACCAGGGTATCAGAGTATAGGAGGGAACTACCAGGGTATCAGAGTATAGGAGGGAACTACCAGGGTACCAGAGTATAGGAGGGAACTACCAGGGTACCAGAGTATAGGAGGGAACTACCAGGATACCAGAGTATAGGAGGGAACTACCAGGGTATCAGAGTATAGGAGGGAACTACCAGGGTATCAGAGTATAGGAGGGAACTACCAGGGTATCAGAGTATAGGAGGGAACTACCAGAGTATAGGAGGGAACTACCAGGGTATAGGAGGGAACTACCAGGGTACCAGAGTATAGGAGGGAACTACCAGGGTATAGGAGGGAACTATCAGGGTACCAGAGTATGGGAGGGAACTACCAGGGTATAGGAGGGAACTACCAGGGTACCAGAGTATAGGAGGGAACTACCAGGGTATAGGAGGGAACTACCAGGATACCAGAGTATAGTAGGGAACTACCAGGGTATAGGAGGGAACTACCAGGGTACCAGAGTATAGGAGGGAACTACCAGGGTATAGGAGGGAACTACCAGGGTACCAGAGTATAGGAGGGAACTACCAGGGTACCAGGATATAGGAGGGAACTACCAGGGTATAGGAGGGAACTACCAGGGTGCCTGGGTATAGGAGGGAACTACCAGGGTATAGGAGGGAACTACCAGGGTACCAGAGTATAGGAGGGAACTACCAGGGTATAGGAGGGAACTACCAGGGTACCAGAGTACAGGAGGGAACTACCAGGGTACCAGAGTACAGGAGGGAACTACCAGGGTACCAGAGTACAGGAGGGAACTACCAGGGTACCAGAGTACAGGAGGGAACTACCAGGGTACCAGAGTACAGGAGGGAACTACCAGGGTACCAGAGTACAGGAGGGAACTACCAGGGTACCAGAGTATAGGAGGGAACTCTATTATGATATTAGATTGACTGTATTTGAATGTTTTTGCTTTTTAACTAAATGTATTGAAAGGACTTATGAAACCACATGAAACCTCACTGCAGAACTTCTCAGTGTTACGACTCAACTCAGATCAGCAGCTGGTTTTGAAGTTTCTGACATGCTCAATATTTTTATATCACTCTTTGTCTCTGTGTCGTCTCTCTCTCTCTCTGTCTCTCTCTCTGTGTTGTCTCTCTCTCTCTCTGTCTCTATTCTCAATATTTCTGTCTCTCTTCTCTCTATGTATCTGTGTTCTCCCTAACTCTCACTCTCTCTCTCTATCTCTCTCTGTGTTGTCTCTGTCTTTCTCTGTCTCTGTCTCTGTGTTGTCTCTCTCTCTGTCTGTCTCTCTTCTCGATATTTCTGTCTCTCTTCTCAATCTTTCTCTCTCTGTATATGTGTCCTCCCTAATTCTCACTGTCTCTCTCTGTCTCTGTGTTCTCTCTCTCTCTCTCTCTCTCTCTCTCTCTCTCTCTCTCTCTCTCTCTCTCTCTCTCTCTCTCTCTCTCTCTGTTTCTGTGTCCTCCCTATCTCTCACTCTCTCTCTCTGTTTCTGTGTCCTCCCTATCTCTCACTCTCTCTCTCTGTCTCTGTGTTGTCTCTCTCTCTCTCTCTCTGTCTCTCTCTCTGTATCTGTGTCCTCCCTATCTCTCTCTCTTTCTCTCTGTCTCTGTGTTGTCTCTCTCTCTCTCTCTCTCTCGCTCTGGATCTGTGTCCTCCCTATCTCTCACTCTCACTATGTGTTCTCTCTCTCTCTCTGTCTCTGTGTTCTCTCTCTCTCTCTCTGTCTCTCTCTCTGTCTCTCTCTGTTTCTGTCTCTGTGTTGTCTCTCTCTCTCTCTGTCTCTCTCTGTCTCTGTCTCTGTGTTGTCTCTTTCTCTCTGTCTGTCTCTCTTCTCAATCTTTTTCTCTCTGTATCTGTGTCCTCCCTATCTCTTAATTTCAATTCAATTCAATTCAAGGGCTTTATTGGCATGGGAAACATGTGTTAACATTGCCAAAGCAAGTGAGGTAGATCATATATAAAGTGAATATATAAAGTGAAATAAACAATAAAAATTAACAGTAAACATTACACATACAGAAGTTTCAAAACAGTAAAGACATTACAAATGTCATATTATATATATATACAGTGTTCTAACAATGTACAAATGGCTAAAGGACACAAGATAAATAAATAAGCATAAATATGGGTTGTATTTACAATGGTGTTTGTTCTTCACTGGTTGCCCTTTTCTCGTGGCAACAGGTCACAAATCTTGCTGCTGTGATGGCACACTGTGGAATTTCACCCAGTAGATATGGGAGTTTTTCAAAATTTGATTTGTTTTCGAATTCTTTGTGGATCTGTGTAATCTGAGGGAAATATGTCTCTCTAATATGGTCATACATTGGGCAGGAGGTTAGGAAGTGCAGCTCAGTTTCCACCTCATTTTGTGGGCAGTGAGCACATAGCCTGTCTTCTCTTGAGAGCCAAGTCTGCCTACGGCGGCCTTTCTCAATAGCAAGGCTATGCTCACTGAGTCTGTACATAGTCAAAGCTTTCCTTAATTTTGGGTCAGTCACAGTGGTCAGGTATTCTGCCGCTGTGTACTCTCTGTGTAGGGCCAAATAGCATTCTAGTTTGCTCTGTTTTTTTGTTAATTCTTTCCAATGTGTCAAGTAATTATCTTTTGTTTTCTCATGATTTGGTTGGGTCTAATTGTGCTGCTGTCCTGGGGCTCTGTAGTGTGTGTTTGTGTTTGTGAACAGAGCCCCAGGACCAGCTTGCTTAGGGGACTCTTCTCCAGGTTCATCTCTCTGTAGGTGATGGCTTTGTTATGGAAGGTTTGTGAATCGCTTCCTTTTAGGTGGTTGTAGAATTTAACAGTTCTTTTCTGGATTTTGATAATTAGTGGGTATCGGTCTAATTCTGCTCTGCATGCATTATTTGGTGTTCTACGTTGTACACGGAGGATATTTTTGCAGAATTCTGCGTGCAGAGTCTCAATTTGGTGTTTGTCCCATTTTGTGAAGTCTTGGTTGGTGAGCGGACCCCAGACCTCACAACCATAAAGGGCAATGGGCTCTATGACTGATTCAAGTATTTTTAGCCAGATCCTAATTGGTATGTTGAAATTTATGTTTCTTTTGATGGCATAGAATGCCCTTCTTGCCTTGTCTCTCAGATCGTTCACAGCTTTGTGGAAGTTACCTGTGGTGCTGATGTTTAGGCCAAGGTATGTATAGTTTTTTGTGTGCTCTAGGGCAACAGTGTCTAGATGGAATTTGTATTTGTGGTCCTGGTGACTGGACCTTTTTTGGAACACCATTATTTTGGTCTTACTGAGATTTACTGTCAGGGCCCAGGTCTGACAGAATCTGTGCATAAGATCTAGGTGCTGCTGTAGGCCCTCCTTGGTTGGTGACAGAAGCACCAGATCATCAGCAAACAGCAGACATTTGACTTCGGATTCTAGCAGGGGGAGGCCGGGTGCTGCAGACTTTTCTAGTGCCCTCGCCAATTCGTTGATATATATGTTGAAGAGGGTGGGGCTTAAGCTGCATCCCTGTCTAACCCCACGACCCTGTGTGAAGAAATGTGTGTGTTTTTTGCCAATTTTAACCGCACACTTGTTGTTTGTGTACAACTCTCTCTGTATCTGTCCTCTCGCGCTCTCTCTCTCTGTATCTGTCCTCTCTCTCTCTCTCTCTCTCTCTCTCTCTCTGTCCTCTCTCTCTCTCTCTCTCTCTCTCTCTCTCTCTCTCTCTGTATCTGTCCTCTCTCTCTCTCTCTCTCTCTCTCTCTCTCTGTATCTGTCCTCTCTCTCTCTCTCTCTTTGTATCTGTGTCCTCTCTCTCTCTCTCTCTCTCTCTCTGTATCTTCTCTCTCTCTCTCTCTCTCTCTCTCTCTCTCTCTCTCTCTCTCTCTGTCCTCTCAATTCAATTCAATTCAATTCAAGGGCTTTATTGGCATGGGAAACATGTGTTAACATTGCCAAAGCAAGTGAGGTAGACAACATACAAAGTGAATATATAAAGTGAAAAACAACAAAAATTAATAAACATCTCTCCCTCTCTCTCTCTCTCTCTCTCTGTATCTGTCCTCTCGCGCTCTCTCTCTCTGTATCTGTCCTCTCTCTCTCTCTCTCTCTCTCTCTCTCTCTCTCTCTCTGTCCTCTCTCTCTCTCTCTCTCTGTATCTGTCCTCTCTCTCTCTGTGTGTATCTGTCCTCTCTCTCTCTCTCTCTCTCTCTCTCTGTCCTCTCTCTCTCTCTCTCTCTCTCTCTCTCGCTCTCTCTGTATCTGTCCTCTCTCTCTCTCTCTCTCTCTCTCTCTGTATCTGTCCTCTCTCTCTCTCTCTCTGTATCTGTCCTCTCTCTCTCTCTCTCTCTCTCTGTATCTGTGTCATCCCTATCTCTCACTCTCACTCTCTCTTCTCTATTTAAATGCCTTGGATCATAGGTGGTATTTTTTAAAGGAACTAGGGGGCCAAACTCTCTCACAGGTCTAACATTCCAGAGGGTGGAGAACACTTACTGCCAACTAAAGCTCTATTTGAACTACTGTCTCAGACACAGTGAGAACATGTCATGTCTGACATAGTGAGAACATGTCATGTCTGACACAGTGAGAACATGTCTAACGCAGTGAGAACATGTCTAACACAGTGAGAACATGTCTGACACAGTGACACAGTGAGAACATGTCTGACACAGTGAGAACATGTCTGACACAGTGAGAACATGTCTAACGCAGTGAGAACATGTCTAACACAGTGAGAACATGTCTGACACAGTGACACAGTGAGAACATGTCTAACACAGTGAGAACATGTATAACACAGTGACACAGTGAGAACATGTCTGACACAGTGAGAACATGTCTGACACAGTGACACAGTGAGAACATGTCTGACACAGTGAGAACATGTCTAACTAACACAGTGAGAACATGTCTAACACAGTGACACAGTGAGAACATGTCTGACACAGTGAGAACATGTCTAACACAGTGAGAACATGTCTAACACAGTGAGAACATGTCTGACACAGTGACACAGTGAGAACATGTCTAACACAGTGAGAACATGTCTGACACAGTGACACAGTGAGAACATGTTTGACACAGTGACACAGTGAGAACATGTCTAACACAGTGAGAACATGTCTAACACATTGAGAACATGTCTAACTAACCCAGTGAGAACATGTTTAACACAGTGACACAGTGAGAACATGTCTGACACAGTGACACAGTGAGAACATGTCTGACACAGTGACACAGTGAGAACATGTCTGACACAGTGACACAGTGAGAACATGTCTGACACAGTGACACAGTGAGAACATGTCTGACACAGTGAGAACATGTCTGACACAGTGAGAACATGTCTAACACAGTGAGAACATGTATAACACAGTGACACAGTGAGAACATGTCTGACACAGTGAGAACATGTCTAACACAGTGAGAACATATCTGACACAGTGAGAACATGTCTAACACAGTGAGAACATGTCTAACTAACACAGTGAGAACATGTCTGACACAGTGAGAACATGTCTGACACAGTGACACAGTGAGAACATGTCTGACACAGTGACACAGTGAGAACATGTCTGACACAGTGAGAACATGTCTAACACAGTGACACAGTGAGAACATGTCTGACACAGTGACACAGTGAGAACATGTCTAACACAGTGACACAGTGAGAACATGTCTGACACAGTGAAAACATGTCTGACACAGTGAGAACATGTCTAACACAGTGACACAGTGAGAACATGTCTAACACAGTGACACAGTGAGAACATGTCTGACACAGTGACACAGTGAGAACATGTGTGACACAGTGAGAACATGTCTAACTAACACAGTGAGAACATGTCTGACACAGTGAGAACATGTCTGACACAGTGACACAGTGAGAATATGTCTAACAAACACAGTGAGAACATATCTGACACAGTGAGAACATGTCTGACACAGTGAGTACATGTCTGACACAGTGAGTACATGTCTGACACAGTGACACGGTGAGAACATGTCTAACAAACACAGTGAGAACATGTCTGACACAGTGAGAACATGTCTGACACTGTGATAACATGTCTAACTAACACAGTGAGAACATGTCTAACACAGTGACACAGTGAGAACATGTCTGACACAGTGACACAGTGAGAACATGTCTAACAAACACAGTGAGAACATGTCTAACTAACACAGTGAGAACATGTCTAACACAGTGACACAGTGAGAACATGTCTAACACAGTGACACAGTGAGAACATGTCTGACACAGTGACACAGTGAGAACATGTTTGACACAGTGACACAGTGAGAACATGTCTGACACAGTGAAAACATGTCTGACACAGTGAGAACATGTCTAACACAGTGACACAGTGAGAACATGTCTAACACAGTGACACAGTGAGAACATGTCTGACACAGTGACACAGTGAGAACATGTGTGACACAGTGAGAACATGTCTAACTAACACAGTGAGAACATGTCTGACACAGTGAGAACATGTCTGACACAGTGACACAGTGAGAATATGTCTAACAAACACAGTGAGAACATATCTGACACAGTGAGAACATGTCTGACACAGTGAGTACATGTCTGACACAGTGAGTACATGTCTGACACAGTGACACGGTGAGAACATGTCTAACAAACACAGTGAGAACATGTCTGACACAGTGAGAACATGTCTGACACTGTGATAACATGTCTAACTAACACAGTGAGAACATGTCTAACACAGTGACACAGTGAGAACATGTCTGACACAGTGACACAGTGAGAACATGTCTAACAAACACAGTGAGAACATGTCTAACTAACACAGTGAGAACATGTCTAACACAGTGACACAGTGAGAACATGTCTAACACAGTGACACAGTGAGAACATGTCTGACACAGTGACACAGTGAGAACATGTTTGACACAGTGACACAGTGAGAACATGTCTAACACAGTGAGAACATGTCTAACACATTGAGAACATGTCTAACTAACCCATTGAGAACATGTCTAACACAGTGACACAGTGAGAACATGTCTGACACAGTGACACAGTGAGAACATGTCTGACACAGTGACACAGTGAGAACATGTCTGACACAGTGACACAGTGAGAACATGTCTGACACAGTGAGAACATGTCTGACACAGTGAGAACATGTATAACACAGTGACACAGTGAGAACATGTCTGACACAGTGAGAACATGTCTAACACAGTGAGAACATGTATAACACAGTGACACAGTGAGAACATGTCTGACACCGTGAGAACATGTCTGACACAGTGAGAACATGTATAACACAGTGACACAGTGAGAACATGTCTAACACAGTGAGAACATGTATAACACAGTGACACAGTGAGAACATGTCTGACACCGTGAGAACATGTCTAACTAACACAGTGAGAACATGTCTGACACAGTGAGAACATGTCTGACACAGTGACACAGTGAGAACATGTCTGACACAGTGAGAACATGTCTAACACAGTGACACAGTGAGAACATGTCTGACACAGTGACACAGTGAGAACATGTCTAACACAGTGACACAGTGAGAACATGTCTGACACAGTGAGAACATATCTGACACAGTGAGAACATGTCTAACACAGTGACACAGTGAGAACATGTCTAACACAGTGACACAGTGAGAACATGTCTGACACAGTGACACAGTGAGAACATGTCTAACTAACACAGTGAGAACATGTCTGACACAGTGAGAACATGTCTGACACAGTGACACAGTGAGAACATGTCTAACAAACACAGTGAGAACATATCTGACACAGTGAGAACATGTCTGACACAGTGACACAGTGAGAACATGTCTAACAAACACAGTGAGAACATATCTGACACAGTGAGAACATGTCTGACACAGTGAGTACATGTCTGACACAGTGAGTACATGTCTGACACAGTGACACGGTGAGAACTAACACAGTGAGAACATGTCTAACACAGTGACACAGTGAGAACATGTCTGACACAGTGACACAGTGAGAACATGTCTAACAAACACAGTGAGAACATGTCTAACTAACACAGTGAGAACATGTCTAACACAGTGACACAGTGAGAACATGTCTGACACAGTGACACAGTGAGAACATGTCTGACATAGTGACACAGTGAGAACATGTCTAACAAACACAGTGAGAACATGTCTGACACCGTGAGAACATGTCTGACAAAGTGCGTACATGTCTGACACAGTGAGAACATGTCTGACACCGTGAGAACATGTCTGACACAGTGAGGACATGTCTAACACAGTGAGAACATGTCTGACACAGTGAGAGCATGTCTGACACAGTGAGAACATATCTAACACAGTGAGAACATGTCTGACACAGTGAGAACATGTCTGACACACTGAGAACATGTCTAACTAACTAACACATTGAGAACATGTCTAACACATTGAGAACATGCCTAACACAGTGAGAACATGTCATGTCTGACACAGTGAGAACATGTCATGTCTGACACAGTGAGAACATGTCATGTCTGACACAGTGAGAACATGTCATGTCTGACACAGTGAGAACATGTCATGTCTGACACAGTGAGAACATGTCATGTCTGACACAGTGAGAACATGTCTGACACAGTGAGAACATGTCATGTCTGACACAGTGAGAACATGTCATGTCTGACACAGTGAGAACATGTCTGACACAGTGAGAACATGTCATGTCTGACACAGTGAGAACATGTCTAACACAGTGAGAACATGTCATGTCTGACACAGTGAGAACATGTCATGTCTGACACAGTGAGAACATGTCATGTCTGACACAGTGAGAACATGTCTAACACAGTGAGAACATGTCATGTCTGACACAGTGAGAACATGTCATGTCTGACACAGTGAGAACCTGTCATGTCTGACACAGTGAGAACATGTCTAACACAGTGACACAGTGAGAACATGTCTGACACAGTGAGAACATATCTGACACAGTAATAACATGTCTAACACAGTGAGAACATGTCTGACACAGTGAGAACATGTCTGACACAGTGAGGACATGTCTAACACAGTAATAACATGTCTAACACAGTGAGAACATGTCTGACACAGTGAGAACATGTCTGACACAGTGAGGACATGTCTAACACACTGAGAACATGTCTGACACAGTGAGAACCTGTCTAACACAGTGAGAACATGTCATGTCTGACACAGTGAGAACATGTCTAACACAGTGAGAACATGTCATGTCTGACACAGTGAGAACATGTCATGTCTGACACAGTGAGAACCTGTCATGTCTGACACAGTGAGAACATGTCTAACACAGTGACACAGTGAGAACATGTCTGACACAGTGAGAACATATCTGACACAGTAATAACATGTCTAACACAGTGAGAACATGTCTGACACAGTGAGAACATGTCTGACACAGTGAGGACATGTCTAACACAGTAATAACATGTCTAACACAGTGAGAACATGTCTGACACAGTGAGAACATGTCTGACACAGTGAGGACATGTCTAACACACTGAGAACATGTCTGACACAGTGAGAACCTGTCTAACACAGTGAGAACATGTCTGACACAGTGACACAGTGAGAACATGTCTGACACAGTGAGAACATGTCTGACACAGTGAGAACATGTCTGACACAGTGAGAACATGTCTAACTAACACAGTGAGAACATGTCTGACACAGTGACACAGTGAGAACATGTCTAACACAGTGGGAACATGTCTGACACAGTGAGAACATGTCTGACACAGTGACACAGTGAGAACATGTCTAACTAACACAGTGAGAACATGTCTGACACAGTGAGAACATGTCTGACACAGTGAGAACATGTCTGACACAGTGAGAACATGTCTAACTAACACAGTGAGAACATGTCTGACACAGTGACACAGTGAGAACATGTCTAACACAGTGAGAACATGTCTGACACAGTGAGAACATGTCTAACACAGTGAGAACATGTCTAACACAGTGAGAACATGTCTGACACAGTGAGAACATGTCTGACACAGTGAGAACATGTCTAACACAGTGAGAACATGTCTGTCACAGTGAGAACATGTCTAACTAACACAGTGAGAACATGTCTGACACAGTGAGAACATGTCTAACACAGTGACACAGTGAGAACATGTCTAACACAGTGACACAGTGAGAACATGTCTGACACAGTGACACAGTGAGAACATGTCTAACTAACACAGTGAGAACATGTCTGACACAGTGAGAACATGTCTGACACAGTGACACAGTGAGAACATGTCTAACAAACACAGTGAGAACATATCTGACACAGTGAGAACATGTCTGACACAGTGACACAGTGAGAACATGTCTAACAAACACAGTGAGAACATATCTGACACAGTGAGAACATGTCTGACACAGTGAGTACATGTCTGACACAGTGAGTACATGTCTGACACAGTGACACGGTGAGAACTAACACAGTGAGAACATGTCTAACACAGTGACACAGTGAGAACATGTCTGACACAGTGACACAGTGAGAACATGTCTAACAAACACAGTGAGAACATGTCTAACTAACACAGTGAGAACATGTCTAACACAGTGACACAGTGAGAACATGTCTGACACAGTGACACAGTGAGAACATGTCTGACATAGTGACACAGTGAGAACATGTCTAACAAACACAGTGAGAACATGTCTGACACAGTGAGAACATGTCTGACAAAGTGCGTACATGTCTGACACAGTGAGAACATGTCTGACACCGTGAGAACATGTCTGACACAGTGAGGACATGTCTAACACAGTGAGAACATGTCTGACACAGTGAGAGCATGTCTGACACAGTGAGAACATATCTAACACAGTGAGAACATGTCTGACACAGTGAGAACATGTCTGACACACTGAGAACATGTCTAACTAACTAACACATTGAGAACATGTCTAACACATTGAGAACATGCCTAACACAGTGAGAACATGTCATGTCTGACACAGTGAGAACATGTCATGTCTGACACAGTGAGAACATGTCATGTCTGACACAGTGAGAACATGTCATGTCTGACACAGTGAGAACATGTCATGTCTGACACAGTGAGAACATGTCATGTCTGACACAGTGAGAACATGTCTGACACAGTGAGAACATGTCATGTCTGACACAGTGAGAACATGTCATGTCTGACACAGTGAGAACATGTCTGACACAGTGAGAACATGTCATGTCTGACACAGTGAGAACATGTCTAACACAGTGAGAACATGTCATGTCTGACACAGTGAGAACATGTCATGTCTGACACAGTGAGAACATGTCATGTCTGACACAGTGAGAACATGTCTAACACAGTGAGAACATGTCATGTCTGACACAGTGAGAACATGTCATGTCTGACACAGTGAGAACCTGTCATGTCTGACACAGTGAGAACATGTCTAACACAGTGACACAGTGAGAACATGTCTGACACAGTGAGAACATATCTGACACAGTAATAACATGTCTAACACAGTGAGAACATGTCTGACACAGTGAGAACATGTCTGACACAGTGAGGACATGTCTAACACAGTAATAACATGTCTAACACAGTGAGAACATGTCTGACACAGTGAGAACATGTCTGACACAGTGAGGACATGTCTAACACACTGAGAACATGTCTGACACAGTGAGAACCTGTCTAACACAGTGAGAACATGTCATGTCTGACACAGTGAGAACATGTCTAACACAGTGAGAACATGTCATGTCTGACACAGTGAGAACATGTCATGTCTGACACAGTGAGAACCTGTCATGTCTGACACAGTGAGAACATGTCTAACACAGTGACACAGTGAGAACATGTCTGACACAGTGAGAACATATCTGACACAGTAATAACATGTCTAACACAGTGAGAACATGTCTGACACAGTGAGAACATGTCTGACACAGTGAGGACATGTCTAACACAGTAATAACATGTCTAACACAGTGAGAACATGTCTGACACAGTGAGAACATGTCTGACACAGTGAGGACATGTCTAACACACTGAGAACATGTCTGACACAGTGAGAACCTGTCTAACACAGTGAGAACATGTCTGACACAGTGACACAGTGAGAACATGTCTGACACAGTGAGAACATGTCTGACACAGTGAGAACATGTCTGACACAGTGAGAACATGTCTAACTAACACAGTGAGAACATGTCTGACACAGTGACACAGTGAGAACATGTCTAACACAGTGGGAACATGTCTGACACAGTGAGAACATGTCTGACACAGTGACACAGTGAGAACATGTCTAACTAACACAGTGAGAACATGTCTGACACAGTGAGAACATGTCTGACACAGTGAGAACATGTCTGACACAGTGAGAACATGTCTAACTACACAGTGAGAACATGTCTGACACAGTGACACAGTGAGAACATGTCTAACACAGTGAGAACATGTCTGACACAGTGAGAACATGTCTAACACAGTGAGAACATGTCTAACACAGTGAGAACATGTCTGACACAGTGAGAACATGTCTGACACAGTGAGAACATGTCTAACACAGTGAGAACATGTCTGTCACAGTGAGAACATGTCTAACTAACACAGTGAGAACATGTCTGACACAGTGAGAACATGTCTGACACAGTGAGGACATGTCTAACACAGTGAGAACATGTCTGACACAGTGAGAACATGTCTGACACAGTGACACAGTGAGAACATGTCTAACTAACACAGTGAGAACATGTCTGACACAGTGAGAACATGTCATGTCTGACACAGTGAGAACATGTCATGTCTGACACAGTGAGAACATGTCATGTCTGACACAGTGAGAACATGTCTGACACAGTGAGAACATGTCATGTCTGACACAGTGAGAACATGTCATGTCTGACACAGTGAGAACATGTCTGACACAGTGAGAACATGTCATGTCTGACACAGTGAGAACATGTCTAACACAGTGAGAACATGTCATGTCTGACACAGTGAGAACATGTCATGTCTGACACAGTGAGAACATGTCATGTCTGACACAGTGAGAACATGTCTAACACAGTGAGAACATGTCATGTCTGACACAGTGAGAACATGTCATGTCTGACACAGTGAGAACCTGTCATGTCTGACACAGTGAGAACATGTCTAACACAGTGACACAGTGAGAACATGTCTGACACAGTGAGAACATATCTGACACAGTAATAACATGTCTAACACAGTGAGAACATGTCTGACACAGTGAGAACATGTCTGACACAGTGAGGACATGTCTAACACAGTAATAACATGTCTAACACAGTGAGAACATGTCTGACACAGTGAGAACATGTCTGACACAGTGAGGACATGTCTAACACACTGAGAACATGTCTGACACAGTGAGAACCTGTCTAACACAGTGAGAACATGTCATGTCTGACACAGTGAGAACATGTCATGTCTGACACAGTGAGAACATGTCATGTCTGACACAGTGAGAACCTGTCATGTCTGACACAGTGAGAACATGTCTAACACAGTGACACAGTGAGAACATGTCTGACACAGTGAGAACATATCTGACACAGTAATAACATGTCTAACACAGTGAGAACATGTCTGACACAGTGAGAACATGTCTGACACAGTGAGGACATGTCTAACACAGTAATAACATGTCTAACACAGTGAGAACATGTCTGACACAGTGAGAACATGTCTGACACAGTGAGGACATGTCTAACACACTGAGAACATGTCTGACACAGTGAGAACCTGTCTAACACAGTGAGAACATGTCTGACACAGTGACACAGTGAGAACATGTCTAACTAACACAGTGAGAACATGTCTGACACAGTGAGAACATGTCTGACACAGTGAGAACATGTCTGACACAGTGAGAACATGTCTAACTAACACAGTGAGAACATGTCTGACACAGTGACACAGTGAGAACATGTCTAACACAGTGGGAACATGTCTGACACAGTGAGAACATGTCTGACACAGTGACACAGTGAGAACATGTCTAACTAACACAGTGAGAACATGTCTGACACAGTGAGAACATGTCTGACACAGTGAGAACATGTCTGACACAGTGAGAACATGTCTAACTAACACAGTGAGAACATGTCTGACACAGTGACACAGTGAGAACATGTCTAACACAGTGAGAACATGTCTGACACAGTGAGAACATGTCTAACACAGTGAGAACATGTCTAACACAGTGAGAACATGTCTGACACAGTGAGAACATGTCTGACACAGTGAGAACATGTCTAACACAGTGAGAACATGTCTGTCACAGTGAGAACATGTCTAACTAACACAGTGAGAACATGTCTGACACAGTGAGAACATGTCTGACACAGTGAGGACATGTCTAACACAGTGAGAACATGTCTGACACAGTGAGAACATGTCTGACACAGTGACACAGTGAGAACATGTCTAACTAACACAGTGAGAACATGTCTGACACAGTGAGAACATGTCTAACATAGTGAGAACATGTCTAACTAACACAGTGAGAACATTTCTGACACAGTGAGAACATGTCTGACACAGTGAGAACATGTCTAACTAACACAGTGAGAACATGTCTGACACAGTGAAAACATGATCTGACAATTACAACAAGACTGAATGAACACTTATTTTAACTCAATCTAATACATCAATAAAATCCATTTAGTCTCTAGTAAGTAATGGAACATGTTCAACTTGGTTTAAATAATGCAAAAACACATTGTTGGAGAAGAAAGTAAAAGTGCAATATGTGCTATGTAAGAAAGCTAACGTTTCAGTTCCTTGCTCAGAACATGAGAACATATGAAAACTGGTGGTTCCTTTTAACATGAGTCTTCAATATTCCCAGGTAAGAGGTTTTAGGTTGTATTATTATTATAGGACGTTGCTCTCTATACCATTTGTATTTCATATACCTTTGACTATTGGATGTTTTATTAGGTACTTTAGTATTGCCATCCTCATCTCAGGAGTTGATGGGCTTGAAGTCATAAACAGCGCAATGCTTGAAGCATTGCAAAGAGCTGCTGGCAAACGCAGTAAAGTGCTGTTTGAATGAATGGTTACGAGCCTGCTGGTGCCTACCACCGCTCAGGCAGACTGCTCTATCAAATCATAGACTTAATTATAATAACACACAGAAATACGAGCCTTAGGTCATTAATATGGTCAAATCCGGAAACTATCATTTAGAAAACAAAACGTTTATTCTTTCAGTTAAATACGGAACCGTTCCGTATTTTATCTAACGGGTGGCATCCATAAGTCTAAATATTGCTGTTACATTGCGCAACCTCCAATGTTATGTCATAATTACGTAAAATTCTGGCAAATTAGTTCACAATGAGCCAGGCGGCCCAAACTGTTGCATATACCCTGACTCTGCGTGCAATGAACGCAGGAGAAGTGACACAAAAGTGACAAAATTTCCCTTGTTAATATTGCCTGCTAACATGCATTTATTTTAACTAAATATGCAGGCTTAAAAATATATACTTCTGTGTATTGATTTTAAAGAAAGGCATGTGTGGTGTTTATAGTTAGGTACATTTGTGCAATGATTGTGCTTGTTTCGTTAAATCTTTCCCCCGTTTGGCGAAGTTGAAGTAGGCTGTGATTCGATGGTAAATTAACGGGCACCGCATTGATTATATGCAACGCAGGACAAGCTAGTTAAACTAGTACTATCATCAACCATGTGTAGTTAACTAGTGATTGTTAAGATCGATTGTTTTTTATAAGATACGTTTAATGCTAGCTAGCACCTCCTTGCAGCCACAAGGTCCTTTTGCTGCTGCACTCGCTTAACAGCCTGACACGCAGTCTCCTCATGGAATGTAATCAGCAATAATTGGCGTCCAAAAAGGCCGATAACCGAGTGTTATGAAAACTTGAAATCGGCCCTAATTAATCGGCCAATCGGTCAATCTCTAGTTAACATGATGCTAACAATTATGGGATCTGGCTTAGCTCTGCACAAGCCCACCACAAATATACAGTGGGGCAAAAAAGTATTTAGTCAGCCACCAATTGTGCAAGTTCTCCCACTTAAAAAGATGAGAGAGGCCTGTAATTTTCATCATAGGTACACTTCAACTATGACAGACAAAATGAGGGAAAAAAATCCAGAAAATCACATTGTAGGATTTTTAATGAATTTATTTGCAAATTATGGTGGAAAATAAGTAAACGTACAGTGAGGTATTGTTGGCAGAATAGATGGATGCAGTTCAATGCTTGATTAATATAATTAACTTCTTGCAAAACAAAATCCCAATGAGGTTGTAAATCCCAACTGGTACATTGTTTTCTGTCTCCATTCAGGATGCTTCAGTTCAATATTTTGGACAAAAAACGGACGAATGTAACTAAGGCAGGAAATGTCAATATAATCAAACTAGGAAATGATCACAAGTCAGTCATAAAATGACTAATAGGTGTGCCAAATAGGAAACACAAGAGAGTATAAATTAATTAACAGTTGAGTCATCTACTTTATGAAATTACCGTCTGATCTGCATAGGTGAAATTCAATTTCTATTGTGTCTCATTTTACAGCAGAGGGACAGAATCACTATTTAGGCTACTGAAAGGTTGCAGCTTCGGTTTTTAAAGAGAATGAATAACAAAACAGCTACAAAACACTAAGGCATCTAGGCCTTTTACAGCAACATTTAAGCAGTAGCCGCGGCTGGCTATTCATGTCATAATACATTTCAAGTCCACAGCAATGTGGCATTCAACTTTACCGGTGATCCAATGTTACAACAACCTACAGATATGGTTTTGTTATTTGCTTAATTAAATTAATTATTAAATACTTTTGGGTCGCAGAATATTTTACATATTATATTATATATTTTCTGCGAGCAAAGCAGCATTATTATTATTATTGATCTCTTCTTTTGTTTGAATATATTGTATACATTCAGAAAGTATTGAGAATCCTTTTTTCCACGTTACAAATAAATCTAAATCCTCTAAACACAATACCCCATAATGCCGAAGCAAAAACATTTTTTAAAAACTTTTTACTCATTTATAAAAAATATTGAAACAGATATCCCTTATTTACAGAAGTATTCAGAACCTTTGCTATGAGACTCTAAATTGAGTTCAGGTTCACCCTGTTTCCACTGATTATCCTTGAGATGTTTCTACAACTTGATTGGAGTCCACCTGTGGTAAATTCAATTGATTGGACATGATTTGGAAAGGCACACACCTGTCTATATAAGGTCCCACAGTTGACAGTGCATGTCAGAGCAAAAACCAAGCCATGAGGTCGAAGGAATTGATCGTAGAGCTCTGAGACAGGATTGTGGTCAAGAAACAGATCTGGAGAACGATACCAAAACATTTCTGCAGAAATTGAAGGTCCCCAAGAACACAGTGGCCTCCATCATTGTTAAATGGAAGAAGTTTGGAACCACCTAGACTCTTTCTAGAGCTGGCTGCCCAGACTAATTCAGCGGGGCGGCAGGGTAGCCTAGTGGTTAGAGCGTTGGACTAGTAACCGGAAGGTTGTGAGTTCAAAACCCCCGAGCTGACAAGGTACAAATCTGTACAAATCTGTCGTTCTGCCCCTGAACAGGCAGTTAACCCACTGTTCCCAGGCCGTCATTGAAAATAAGAATGTGTTCTTAACTGACTTGCCTAGTTAAATAAAGGTAAAATTAAAAATAAAAAAATCTGTGAAGAAGGGCCTTGGTCAGAACTCCAGAGTTCCTCTGTGGAGATGGGAGAAACTTCCAGGAGGACAACCATCTCTGCAGCACTCCACCAATCAGGCCAATATGGTAGAGTGGCCAGACGCAAGCCACTCCTCAGTAAAAGGCACTTGACAGCTCACTTGGAGTTTGTCAAAGGCACCTAAAGGACTCTCAGACCATGAGAAACAAGATTGGTCTGATGAAACCAAGACTGAACTCTTTGGTCTGAACGCCAAGCGTCACGTCAGGAGGTAAGTTGGCACCATGCCTACGGTGAAGCATGGTGGTGGCAGCATCATGTCTGGAAGAAACCTGACACCATCCCTACGGTGAAGCATGGTGGTGGCAGCATCATGCTGTGGGGATTTTTTTCAGTGACAGGGACTGAGAAACAAGTCAGGATCGAGGAAAGATGAACGGAGCAAAGGACAGAGAGATCCTTGATGAGAACCTGCTCCAGTGCACTCAGGACCTCAGACTGGGGGCGAAGGTTCACCTTTCCACAGGACACTAACCCTAAGCACACAGCCAAGACAATGCAGGAGTGGCTTTGGAACAAGTCTCTGAATGTCCTTGAGTGGCCCACGCCAGAGCCCGGACTTAAATCCGATCGAACATCTCTGGAGAGACCTGAAGATAGCTGTGCAGCAAAGTGCTCCCCATCCAACCTGACAGAGATTGAGAGGATCTGCAGAGAAGAATGGGAGAAACTCCCAAATACAGGTGTGCCAAGCTTGTAGTGTCAACGGATGAGGGAAAACAACTATTTAATCAAGTTTAGAATAAGGCTGTAACGTAACAAAATGTGGAAAAAGTCAAGGGGTCTGAATACTTTACTGTCACCACTATATATTCTGTAACAAAATGTGTGACGAAATGTGGAAAAAGTCAAGGGGTCTGAATACTTTCGGAATGCACTGTATATATTGGATAGTAGTTAATGACAGACTATTGAGTGGTTACAGTAGTCAATGACAGACTATTGAGTGGTTACAGTAGTTAATGACAGTCTATTGAGTGGTTACAGTAGTTAATGACAGACTATTGAGTGGTTACAGTAGTTAATGACAGCCGGGTGATTCTACAGTGTTTATTTTAGGGTGGAAAAAACAGTCACCTTAGGGTTCAACAACATTCCCAGAACAAAACGTTGTCTGTTCTTTAAAGGTTCCCAGAAGTGTTATTTAGCTTTTGTGGGAACATTGTGGGCATATGTCCAGTCACGCTCATATTATGATCATGTTTGTATCAGTGTGCACAAAATATTCTGTTTACAGAACATCCTTTCAGAGATCTTTAGAGGTTTCCGGAACATTTAATTAGGTTTTGGAAACCTTGTGGGCATATTATAAGAGATTAATTAAACACAAAATATTCTCATTTGTGATGTGAATAGCCATTAAATCTAGTAAAAGAGGACTAGTAAAGAGAGACAGGAAACACAGGGATAAATACACTGGTACAGAGAGACAGGAAACACAGGGATAAATACACTGGTACAGAGAGACAGGAAACACGGGGATAAATACACTGGTACAGAGAGACAGGAAACACAGGGATAAATACACTTGTACAGAGAGACAGGAAACACAGGGAGAAATACACTGGTACAGAGAGACAGAGAGACAGGAAACACAGGGATAAATACACTGGTACAGAGAGACAGGAAACACAGGGATAAATACACTGGCACAGAGAGACAGGAAACACAGGGATAAATACACTGGTACAGAGAGACAGGAAACACAGGGATAAATACACCGGGGATAACAAGCGACAATAAGAGAGACAATAACAAGGACAGGTGAAACTGATCAGGGTGTGACATCTGGAGGGAAACATAATGGGGATGTTTTCCAATCTGTAGAGAAACATAATGGGGATCTATTCCAACTCCTGTCCTCCTGCCCTCCTGCCCTCCTGTCCTCTAGTCCTCCTGTCCTCTAATCCTCCTGTGCTCCTGTCCTCTAGTCCTCCTGTCCTCTAATCCTCCTGTCCTCCTATCCTCTAGTCTTCCTGTCCTCTAGCCCTCCTGTCCTCTAACCCTCCTGTCCTCTAACCCTCCTGTCCTCTAGTCCTCCAGTCCTCTAGCCCACCTGTCCTCTAGCCCTACTGTCCTCTAGCCCACCGGTCCTCCTGTCCTCTAGTCCTCCTTCCCTCCCGTCCTCTAGCCCTCCTGTCCTCTAGTCCTTCTGTCCTCCTGTCCTCTAGCCCTCCTGTCCTCTAACCCTCCTGTCCTCTAACCTTCCTGTCCTCTAGTCCTCCTGTCCTCTAGCCCTCCTGTCCTCTAGCCCTCCTGTCCTCTAGCCCTACTGTCCTCTAGCCCACCGGTCCTCCTGTCCTCTAGTCCTCCTTCCCTCTAGTCCTCTAGCCCTCCTGTCCTCTAGTCCTTCTGTCCTCCTGTCCTCTAGTCCTCTAGCCCTCCTGTTCTCCAGCCCTCCTGTCCTCTAGTCCTCCTGTCCTCTAGTCCTTCTGTCCTCCTGCCCTCCTGTCCTCTAGTCCTCCTGTCCTCTAGCCCTCCTGTTCTCTAGCCCTCCTGTCCTCTAGTCCTCCTGTCCTCTAACCCTCCTGTCCTCTAGTCCTCCTGTCCTCTAGCCCTCCTGTCCTCTAGCCCTCCTGTCCTCTAGCCCTACTGTCCTCTAGCCCACCGGTCCTCCTGTCCTCTAGTCCTCCTTCCCTCCCGTCCTCTAGCCCTCCTGTCCTCTAGTCCTTCTGTCCTCTAGCCCTCCTGTCCTCTAACCCTCCTGTCCTCTAGTCCTCCTGTCCTCTAGCCCTCCTGTCCTCTAGCCCTACTGTCCTCTAGCCCACCGGTCCTCCTGTCCTCTAGTCCTCCTTCCCTCCCGTCCTCTAGCCCTCCTGTCCTCTAGTCCTCTAGCCCTCCTGTCCTCCAGCCCTCCTGTTCTCCAGCCCTCCTGTCCTCTAGTCCTCCTGTCCTCTAGTCCTTCTGCCCTCCTGTCCTCTAGTCCTCCTGTCCTCTAGCCCTCCTGTCCTCTAGTCCTCCTGTCCTCTAGCCCTCCTGTCCTCCAGTCCTGTAGGGGTGAAGGTAGGGGTGAAGTGACTATGGACAGGTATAATGTTCATGTAGGTAGGGGTGAAGTGACTATGGACAGGTAATATGTACATGTAGGTAGGGGGGAAATGACTATGGACAGGTAATATGTACATATAGGTAGGGGTGAAGTGACTATGGACAGGTAATATGTACATGTAGGTAGGGGTGAAGTGACTATGGACAGGTAATATGTACATGCAGGTAGGGGTGAAGTGACTATGGACAGGTAATATGTACATGTAGGTAGGGGTGAAGTGACTATGGACAGGTAATATGTTCATGTAGGTAGGGGTGAAGTGACTATGGACAGGTAATATGTACATGTAGGTAGGGGTGAAGTGACTATGGACAGGTAATATGTACATGTAGGTAGGGGTGAAGTGAATATGGACAGGTAATATGTACATGTAGGTAGGGGTGAAGTGACTATGGACAGGTAATATGTTCATGTAGGTAGGGGTGAAGTGACTATGGACAGGTAATATGTTCATGTAGGTAGGGGTGAAGTGACTATGGACAGGTAATAGATAATAAACAGTAAGTAGCAGCAGTGTAAAAACAAATGGAGGGGGATCAATGTAAATAATCCGGTGGCCATTTTATGAATTGTTCAGCAGTCTTGTGGCTTAGGGGTAGAAGCTGTTAAGGAGCCTTTTCTCCAAGCTTGTGTGCATCCAAAATGGCACCCCATTCCCTATAAAGTGCACTACTTTTGACCAGAGACAAAAGTAGTACTTTACTGTATACAGGGGAAAAGGTTTGACATCGGACGTCTCTTATTCAGGCCCCAAGATGCACCACAGCAGAGAGTAGCCAGGGCATTGGGGGGGGGACACCTCTTATTCAGGCCCCAAGATGCACCACAGCAAAGAGTAGACAGGGCATTGGGGGAGGGGGACACCTCTTATTCAGGCCCCAAGATGCACCACAGCAGAGAGTAGACAGGGCATTGGGGGGACACACCTCTTATTCAGGCCCCAAGATGCACCACAGCAGAGAGTAGCCAGGGCATTGGGGGGGGGGACACCTCTTATTCAGGCCCCAAGATGCACCACAGCAGAGAGTAGACAGGGCATTGGGGGGGGGACACCTCTTATTCAGGCCCCAAGATGCACCACAGCAGAGAGTAGACAGGGCATTGGGGGGGGACACCTCTTATTCAGGCCCCAAGATGCACCACAGCAGAGAGTAGACAGGGCATTGGGGGGGGGGCACCTCTTATTCAGGCCCCAAGATGCACCACAGCAGAGAGTAGACAGGGCATTGGGGGGGGGACACCTCTTATTCAGGCCCAAGATGCACCACAGCAGAGAGTAGACAGGGCATTGGGGGGGGCACCTCTTATTCAGGCCCCAAGATGCACCACAGCAGAGAGTAGACAGGGCATTGGGGGGGGGCACCTCTTATTCAGGCCCCAAGATGCACCACAGCAGAGAGTAGACAGGGCATTGGGGGGAGGCACCTCTTATTCAGGCCCCAAGATGCACCACAACAGAGAGTAGACAGGGGGTTGGGTGGGGGGACACCTCTTATTCAGGTCCCAAGATGCACCACAGCAGAGAGTAGCCAGGGCATTGGGTGGGGGGCACCCCTTATTCAGGCCCCAAGATGCACCACAGCAGAGAGTAGCCAGGGCATTGGGTGGGGGGGGGCAACTCTTATTCAGGCCCCAAGATGCATCACAGCAGATAGTAGCCAGGGCATTGGGGGGGGGGCACGTCTTATTCAGGCCCCAAGATGCACCACAGCAAAGAGTAGACAGGGCATTGGGGGAGGGGGACACCTCTTATTCAGGCCCCAAGATGCACCACAGCAGAGAGTAGACAGGGCATTGGGGGGGGACACCTCTTATTCAGGCCCCAAGATGCACCACAGCAGAGAGTAGCCAGGGCATTGGGGGGGGGACACCTCTTATTCAGGCCCCAAGATGCACCACAGCAAAGAGTAGACAGGGCATTGGGGGAGGGGGACACCTCTTATTCAGGCCCCAAGATGCACCACAGCAAAGAGTAGCCAGGGCATTGGGGGGGGACACCTCTTATTCAGGCCCCAAGATGCACCACAGCAGAGAGTAGCCAGGGCATTGGGTGGGGGGCACCTCTTATTCAGGCCCCAAGATGCACCACAGCAGAGAGTAGCCAGGGCATTGGGGGGGGGCACCTCTTATTCAGGCCCAAGATGCACCACAGCAGAGAGTAGCCAGGGCATTGGGTGGGGGGCACCTCTTATTCAGGCCCCAAGATGCACCACAGCAGAGAGTAGCCAGGGCATTGGGGGGGGGGGCACCTCTTATTCAGGCCCAAGATGCACCACAGCAGAGAGTAGCCAGGGCATTGGGTGGGGGGCACCTCTTATTCAGGCCCCAAGATGCACCACAGCAGAGAGTAGCCAGGGCATTGGGGGGGGGGCACCTCTTATTCAGGCCCAAGATGCACCACAGCAGAGAGTAGCCAGGGCATTGGGGGAGGGGGACACCTCTTATTCAGGCCCAAGATGCACCACAGCAGAGAGTAGCCAGGGCATTGGGGGAGGGGGACACCTCTTATTCAGGCCCAAGATGCACCACAGCAGAGAGTAGCCAGGGCATTGGGGGGGGGACTCCTCTTATTCAGGCCCCAAGATGCACCACAGCAGAGAGTAGCCAGGGCATTGGGGGGGGGGCACCTCTTATTCAGGCCCAAGATGCATCACAGCAGAGAGTAGCCAGGGCATTGGGGGGGGACACCTCTTATTCAGGCCCCAAGATGCACCACAGCAGAGAGTAGCCAGGGCATTGGGGGGGGACACCTCTTATTCAGGCCCCAAGATGCACCACAGCAGAGAGTAGCCAGGGCATTGGGGGGGGACACCTCTTATTCAGGCCCCAAGATGCACCACAGCAGAGAGTAGCCAGGGCATTGGGGGGGGGGCACCTCTTATTCAGGCCCAAGATGCATCACAGCAGAGAGTAGCCAGGGCATTGGGTGGGGGGGGGCAACTCTTATTCAGGCCCCAAGATGCACCACAGCAGAGAGTAGCCAGGGCATTGGGGGGGGGGCACCTCTTATTCAGGCCCAAGATGCATCACAGCAGAGAGTAGCCAGGGCATTGGGTGGGGGGGGGCAACTCTTATTCAGGCCCCAAGATGCACCACAGCAGAGAGTAGCCAGGGCATTGGGGGAGGGGGACACCTCTTATTCAGGCCCAAGATGCATCACAGCAGAGAGTAGCCAGGGCATTGGGTGGGGGGGGGCAACTCTTATTCAGGCCCCAAGATGCACCACAGCAGAGAGTAGCCAGGGCATTGGGGGAGGGGGACACCTCTTATTCAGGCCCAAGATGCATCACAGCAGAGAGTAGCCAGGGCATTGGGTGAGGGGGGGGCAACTCTTATTCAGGCCCCAAGATGCACCACAGCAGAGAGTAGCCAGGGCATTGGGTGGGGGGGGGGCAACTCTTATTCAGGCCCCAAGATGCATCACAGCAGAGAGTAGCCAGGGCATTGGGTGGGGGGGGGCAACTCTTATTCAGGCCCCAAGATGCACCACAGCAGAGAGTAGCCAGGGCATTGGGGGAGGGGGACACCTCTTATTCAGGCCCAAGATGCATCACAGCAGAGAGTAGCCAGGGCATTGGGTGGGGGGGGGCAACTCTTATTCAGGCCCCAAGATGCACGACAGCAGAGAGTAGCCAGGGCATTGGGGGAGGGGGACACCTCTTATTCAGGCCCAAGATGCATCACAGCAGAGAGTAGCCAGGGCATTGGGTGGGGGGGGGCAACTCTTATTCAGGCCCCAAGATGCACCACAGCAGAGAGTAGCCAGGGCATTGGGTGGGGGGGGGGCAACTCTTATTCAGGCCCCAAGATGCACCACAGCAGAGAGTAGCCAGGGCATTGGGTGGGGGGGGGCAACTCTTATTCAGGCCCCAAGATGCACCACAGCAGAGAGTAGCCAGGGCATTGGGTGGGGGGGGGCAACTCTTATTCAGGCCCCAAGATGCACCACAGCAGAGAGTAGCCAGGGCATTGGGGGGGGACACCTCTTATTCAGGCCCCAAGATGCACCACAGCAGAGAGTAGCCAGGGGGTTGGGTGGGGGGGGGCACCTCTTATTCAGGCCCCAAGATGCACCACAGCAGAGAGTAGCCAGGGCATTGGGTGGGGGGGGGCAACTCTTATTCAGGCCCAAGATGCATCACAGCAGAGAGTAGCCAGGGCATTGGGGGGGGGCACCTCTTATTCAGGCCCCAAGATGCACCACAGCAGAGAGTAGCCAGGGGGTTGGGTGGGGGGGGGGCAACTCTTATTCAGGCCCAAGATGCACCACAGCAGAGAGTAGCCAGGGCATTGGGGGGGGGGCACCTCTTATTCAGGCCCAAGATGCACCACAGCAGAGAGTAGCCAGGGGGTATTCTAGTCAAAGCCATCACGTTTTAATAACAGCAAACCTTGGTCATGTTTTTCCTAGAGTGTGTTGAAGTTTCTACGTGTATAAAACAATGATTTATAATTTTTTAGTTTTTATGCTACGTGTGATTACTTCAGGATGACAGCACGTGTCTGGTTTCAAAAGGCCTTAGTAGTTCAACTCAGAGACGATGATTTATAATTTTTTTAGTTTTTATGCTACGTGTGATTACTTCAGGATGACAGCACGTGTCTGGTTTCAAAAGGCCTTAGTAGTGCAACTCAGAGACGATGGAATAATAATACTAAGGAAGTGAATTCAGGGGGCAGCCCCCCCCCCCACCAGATTCCAACCCTGGTCCAACAACTATCAACCCAATGCCTTCTCCGTTACACCGAGAGATCTGAACTGCCTGCCGAAGCTGCTAGGTGTTGGCTTAAGGTCGCTACAATATCCCTTCATTCTAAGCCAAGCACAATCCGCCACACCTGTTCTCTCGTCTTACAGAGTCCACCACTGTACTCACCGATGAATTCAGACCACTAGCTATAAACAAGGAATGTTTTCCATCTTCGGGAAGTGAGCATTTGTTTGTGAAGATGTCGCCGTCTGCAAATATGGGCCTGTGTCCCAAAATGTCTCCCTATTCCCTACATAGTGAACCAGTTTTAACCGGACACTGGTAAAAAAAGTAGTGCACTCTATAGGGAATGTGGTGCCATGTAGAAGAACCCTCTGTGTTTTGAGTTGACGATAATAACCGTGAGTTTGTGTGTGAGGAGGTACCGGGCCTTGACCAAATGCCGTTGAGCAGACAGTGTGCATCCCAAATGGCCCCCCATCCCAAATGGCCCCCTATTCCAAATGGCCCCCCATCCCAAATGGCCCCCTATTCCAACAGAACACTACTTTAGACCCATCGGTGTGACGCTGAGGGCCCTGGGATCAGGTCAAACAGAGAGCACTATGGACAGAATAAGGTGCCAGGTTTCAGAACTAACCACACAACAAACTAATACTTCATTTTGGAAAGCTGAAGTGCCATTTTCTTTTGTTACAGTTATTTATGCTTACGATATGTTCTCTCTGTCTCTCATTCAACCTGTTCCTCCTTCATGCCCTTCAGTCCAGTCAATCTGTCGGTGGTCTGGCCTGCTGAAGCAGTGATTTTTATTCTCCCCATCTCCCTCTGTACGGTATAATAACCAGTCCAATAAACAGCAGTTGTTCAGTGTGCCTACCCTCCTGTGTCTTTGCTATGGTTCTTTCTCTAAAATACTGTTCTTCAATTATCAGGACACTAAACTATTCTAGCACTACTCTACTCTACCACTACACTACTCTACACTACACTACTCTACCACTACACTACTCTACACTAAACTATTCTAGCACTACTCTACTCTACCACTACACAACTCTACAACTACTCTACACTACACTACTCTACACTACACTACTCTACACTACACTACTCTACTCTACCACTACACTACTCTACACTACACTACTCTACACTACACTACTCTACTCTACCACTACACTACTCTACACTACACTACTCTACAACTACTCTACACTACACTACTCTACCACTACACTACTCTACACTACACTACTCTACACTACACTACTCTACCACTACACTACTCTACACTAAACTATTCTAGCACTACTCTACTCTACCACTACACTACTCTACTACTACACTACTCTACACTACACTACTCTACTCTACCACTACACTACTCTACACTACACTACTCTACAACTACTCTACACTACACTACTCTACTACTACACTACTCTACACTACACTACACTACTCTACACTACACTACACTACTCTACTACTACACTACTCTACCACTACACTACTCTACACTACACTACTCTACACTACACTACTCTACACTACACTACTCTACTACTACACTACTCTACACTACTCTACTACTACACCACTCTACACTACTCTACTCTACCACTACACTACTCTACACTACACTACTCTACTCTACCACTACACTACTCTACACTACACTACTCTACACTACACTACTCTACTCTACCACTACACTACTCTACACTACACTACTCTACAACTACTCTACACTACACTACTCTACCACTACACTACTCTACACTACACTACTCTACACTACACTACTCTACCACTACACTACTCTACACTAAACTATTCTAGCACTACTCTACTCTACCACTACACTACTCTACTACTACACTACTCTACACTACACTACTCTACTCTACCACTACACTACTCTACACTACACTACTCTACAACTACTCTACACTACACTACTCTACTACTACACTACTCTACACTACACTACACTACTCTACACTACACTACACTACTCTACTACTACACTGCTCTACTACTACACTACTCTACACTACACTACTCTACTACTACACTACACTACTCTACACTACACTACTCTACACTACACTACTCTACCACTACACTACTCTACACTACACTACTCTACCACTGCACTACACTACACTACACTACACTATTCTAGCTCTACTCTACTCAACCACTACACTACCCTACCACTATACTACTCTACCACTACACTACTCTACACTACACTACACTACTCTACCACTACACTACCACTACTCTACCACTACACTATTCTACTACTACTCTACTCTAGCAGTACACTACTCTACCACTACTCTACTCTAGCAGTACACTACTCTACACTACTACTACACTACTCTATCACTACTCTACCACTACACTATTCTACCACTACTCTACCACTACACTACCACTACTCTACCACTACACTACTCTACACTACACTACACTACTCTACCACTACACTACCACTACTCTACCACTACACTACTCTACACTAAACTATTCTAGCACTACTCTACTCTACCACTACACAACTCTACAACTACTCTACACTACACTACTCTACACTACACTACTCTACACTACACTACTCTACTCTACCACTACACTACTCTACACTACACTACTCTACACTACACTACTCTACTCTACCACTACACTACTCTACACTACACTACTCTACAACTACTCTACACTACACTACTCTACCACTACACTACTCTACACTACACTACTCTACACTACACTACTCTACCACTACACTACTCTACACTAAACTATTCTAGCACTACTCTACTCTACCACTACACTACTCTACTACTACACTACTCTACACTACACTACTCTACTCTACCACTACACTACTCTACACTACACTACTCTACAACTACTCTACACTACACTACTCTACTACTACACTACTCTACACTACACTACACTACTCTACACTACACTACACTACTCTACTACTACACTACTCTACCACTACACTACTCTACACTACACTACTCTACACTACACTACTCTACACTACACTACTCTACTACTACACTACTCTACACTACTCTACTACTACACCACTCTACACTACTCTACTCTACCACTACACTACTCTACACTACACTACTCTACACTACACTACAACTACTCTACACTACACTACTCTACTACTACACTACTCTACACTACACTACTCTACTACTACACTACACTACTCTACACTACACTACTCTACACTACACTACTCTACCACTACACTACTCTACACTACACTACTCTACCACTGCACTACACTACACTACACTACACTATTCTAGCTCTACTCTACTCAACCACTACACTACCCTACCACTATACTACTCTACCACTACACTACTCTACACTACACTACACTACTCTACCACTACACTACCACTACTCTACCACTACACTATTCTACTACTACTCTACTCTAGCAGTACACTACTCTACCACTACTCTACTCTAGCAGTACACTACTCTACACTACTACTACACTACTCTATCACTACTCTACCACTACACTATTCTACCACTACTCTACCACTACACTACCACTACTCTACCACTACACTACTCTACACTACACTACACTACTCTACCACTACACTACCACTACTCTACCACTACACTATTCTACCACTACTCTACTCTAGCAGTACACTACTCTACCACTGCACTACACTACACTACACTACACTATTCTAGCTCTACTCTACTCAACCACTACACTACCCTACCACTATACTACTCTACCACTACACTACTCTACACTACACTACACTACTCTACCACTACACTACCACTACTCTACCACTACACTATTCTACTACTACTCTACTCTAGCAGTACACTACTCTACCACTACTCTACTCTAGCAGTACACTACTCTACACTACTACTACACTACTCTATCACTACTCTACCACTACACTATTCTACCACTACTCTACCACTACACTACCACTACTCTACCACTACACTACTCTACACTACACTACACTACTCTACCACTACACTACCACTACTCTACCACTACACTACTCTACACTAAACTATTCTAGCACTACTCTACTCTACCACTACACAACTCTACAACTACTCTACACTACACTACTCTACACTACACTACTCTACACTACACTACTCTACTCTACCACTACACTACTCTACACTACACTACTCTACACTACACTACTCTACTCTACCACTACACTACTCTACACTACACTACTCTACAACTACTCTACACTACACTACTCTACCACTACACTACTCTACACTACACTACTCTACACTACACTACTCTACCACTACACTACTCTACACTAAACTATTCTAGCACTACTCTACTCTACCACTACACTACTCTACTACTACACTACTCTACACTACACTACTCTACTCTACCACTACACTACTCTACACTACACTACTCTACAACTACTCTACACTACACTACTCTACTACTACACTACTCTACACTACACTACACTACTCTACACTACACTACACTACTCTACTACTACACTACTCTACCACTACACTACTCTACACTACACTACTCTACACTACACTACTCTACACTACACTACTCTACTACTACACTACTCTACACTACTCTACTACTACACCACTCTACACTACTCTACTCTACCACTACACTACTCTACACTACACTACTCTACACTACACTACAACTACTCTACACTACACTACTCTACTACTACACTACTCTACACTACACTACTCTACTACTACACTACACTACTCTACACTACACTACTCTACACTACACTACTCTACCACTACACTACTCTACACTACACTACTCTACCACTGCACTACACTACACTACACTACACTATTCTAGCTCTACTCTACTCAACCACTACACTACCCTACCACTATACTACTCTACCACTACACTACTCTACACTACACTACACTACTCTACCACTACACTACCACTACTCTACCACTACACTATTCTACTACTACTCTACTCTAGCAGTACACTACTCTACCACTACTCTACTCTAGCAGTACACTACTCTACACTACTACTACACTACTCTATCACTACTCTACCACTACACTATTCTACCACTACTCTACCACTACACTACCACTACTCTACCACTACACTACTCTACACTACACTACACTACTCTACCACTACACTACCACTACTCTACCACTACACTATTCTACCACTACTCTACTCTAGCAGTACACTACTCTACCACTACACTACTCTACCACTACTCTACTCTAGCAGTACACTACTCTACACTACTACTACACTACTCTACCACTACACTACACAATTCTAGCACTACTCTACTCTACCACTATACTCTACTATTACACTACTCTACTATTACACTACTCTACCACTACACTATTCTACCACTACACTATTCTACTACTACTCTACTCTACCACTACACTATTCTACCACTACTCTACCACTACACTACTCTACCACTATACTATTCTACCTCTACTCTATTCTACCACTACACTACTCTACCACTACACTATTCTACCACTAAACTATTCTACCACTACACTATTCTACCACTACTCTACTCTACCACTACATTACTCTACCACTACACTATTCTACCACTACTCTACTCTACCACAACACTACTCTACCACTACACTACACCACAATTACTCTACCACTACACTACACCACCACTACTCTACCACTATTCTACCACTACACTACTCTACCACTACACTACACTACTCTACACTACACTACACTACACTACTACACTACTCTACACTACTCTACTCTACCACTACACTACTCTACACTACACTACTCTACCACTACACTACACTATTCTAGCTCTACTCTACTCAACCACTACACGACTCTACCACTATACTACTCTACCACTACACTACTCTACACTACACTACTCTACCACTACACTACCACTACTCTACCACTACACTATTCTACTACTACTCTACTCTAGCAGTACACTACTCTACCACTACTCTACTCTAGCAGTACACTACTCTACACTACTACTACACTACTCTATCACTACTCTACCACTACACTATTCTACCACTACTCTACCACTACACTACCACTACTCTACCACTACACTACTCTACACTACACTACACTACTCTACCACTACACTACCACTACTCTACCACTACACTATTCTACCACTACTCTACTCTAGCAGTACACTACTCTACCACTACACTACTCTACCACTACTCTACTCTAGCAGTACACTACTCTACACTACTACTACACTACTCTACCACTACACTACACAATTCTAGCACTACTCTACTCTACCACTATACTCTACTATTACACTACTCTACTATTACACTACTCTACCACTACACTATTCTACCACTACACTATTCTACTACTACTCTACTCTACCACTACACTATTCTACCACTACTCTACCACTACACTACTCTACCACTACACTATTCTACCACTACACTACACCACCACTACTCTAATACTACTCTACCACTACACTATTCTATGTCTACTCTATTCTACCACTACACTTCTCTATCACTACACTATTCTACCACTACTCTACTCTACCACTACACTATTCTACCACAACTCTACTCTACCACTACACTACACCACCACTACTCAAACACTACTCTACCACTACACTACTCTACCACTATACTATTCTACCTCTACTCTATTCTACCACTACACTACTCTACCACTACACTATTCTACCACTAAACTATTCTACCACTACACTATTCTACCACTACTCTACTCTACCACTACATTACTCTACCACTACACTATTCTACCACTACTCTACTCTACCACTACACTACTCTACACTACACTACACTACTCTACCACTACACTACCACTACTCTACCACTACACTATTCTACTACTACTCTACTCTAGCAGTACACTACTCTACCACTACTCTACTCTAGCAGTACACTACTCTACACTACTACTACACTACTCTATCACTACTCTACCACTACACTATTCTACCACTACTCTACCACTACACTACCACTACTCTACCACTACACTACTCTACACTACACTACACTACTCTACCACTACACTACCACTACTCTACCACTACACTATTCTACCACTACTCTACTCTAGCAGTACACTACTCTACCACTACACTACTCTACCACTACTCTACTCTAGCAGTACACTACTCTACACTACTACTACACTACTCTACCACTACACTACACAATTCTAGCACTACTCTACTCTACCACTATACTCTACTATTACACTACTCTACTATTACACTACTCTACCACTACACTATTCTACCACTACACTATTCTACCACTACTCTACCACTACACTACTCTACCACTACACTATTCTACCACTACACTACACCACCACTACTCTAATACTACTCTACCACTACACTATTCTATGTCTACTCTATTCTACCACTACACTTCTCTATCACTACACTATTCTACCACTACTCTACTCTACCACTACACTATTCTACCACAACTCTACTCTACCACTACACTACACCACCACTACTCAAACACTACTCTACCACTACACTACTCTACCACTATACTATTCTACCTCTACTCTATTCTACCACTACACTACTCTACCACTACACTATTCTACCACTAAACTATTCTACCACTACACTATTCTACCACTACTCTACTCTACCACTACATTACTCTACCACTACACTATTCTACCACTACTCTACTCTACCACAACACTACTCTACCACTACACTACACCACAATTACTCTACCACTACACTACACCACCACTACTCTACCACTATTCTACCACTACACTACTCTACCACTACACTACACTACTCTACACTACACTACACTACACTACTACACTACTCTACACTACTCTACTCTACCACTACACTACTCTACACTACACTACTCTACCACTACACTACACTATTCTAGCTCTACTCTACTCAACCACTACACGACTCTACCACTATACTACTCTACCACTACACTACTCTACACTACACTACACTACTCTACCACTACACTACCACTACTCTACCACTACACTATTCTACTACTACTCTACTCTAGCAGTACACTACTCTACCACTACTCTACTCTAGCAGTACACTACTCTACACTACTACTACACTACTCTATCACTACTCTACCACTACACTATTCTACCACTACTCTACCACTACACTACCACTACTCTACCACTACACTACTCTACACTACACTACACTACTCTACCACTACACTACCACTACTCTACCACTACACTATTCTACCACTACTCTACTCTAGCAGTACACTACTCTACCACTACACTACTCTACCACTACTCTACTCTAGCAGTACACTACTCTACACTACTACTACACTACTCTACCACTACACTACACAATTCTAGCACTACTCTACTCTACCACTATACTCTACTATTACACTACTCTACTATTACACTACTCTACCACTACACTATTCTACCACTACACTATTCTACTACTACTCTACTCTACCACTACACTATTCTACCACTACTCTACCACTACACTACTCTACCACTACACTATTCTACCACTACACTACACCACCACTACTCTAATACTACTCTACCACTACACTATTCTATGTCTACTCTATTCTACCACTACACTTCTCTATCACTACACTATTCTACCACTACTCTACTCTACCACTACACTATTCTACCACAACTCTACTCTACCACTACACTACACCACCACTACTCAAACACTACTCTACCACTACACTACTCTACCACTATACTATTCTACCTCTACTCTATTCTACCACTACACTACTCTACCACTACACTATTCTACCACTAAACTATTCTACCACTACACTATTCTACCACTACTCTACTCTACCACTACATTACTCTACCACTACACTATTCTACCACTACTCTACTCTACCACTACACTACTCTACACTACACTACACTACTCTACCACTACACTACCACTACTCTACCACTACACTATTCTACTACTACTCTACTCTAGCAGTACACTACTCTACCACTACTCTACTCTAGCAGTACACTACTCTACACTACTACTACACTACTCTATCACTACTCTACCACTACACTATTCTACCACTACTCTACCACTACACTACCACTACTCTACCACTACACTACTCTACACTACACTACACTACTCTACCACTACACTACCACTACTCTACCACTACACTATTCTACCACTACTCTACTCTAGCAGTACACTACTCTACCACTACACTACTCTACCACTACTCTACTCTAGCAGTACACTACTCTACACTACTACTACACTACTCTACCACTACACTACACAATTCTAGCACTACTCTACTCTACCACTATACTCTACTATTACACTACTCTACTATTACACTACTCTACCACTACACTATTCTACCACTACACTATTCTACCACTACTCTACCACTACACTACTCTACCACTACACTATTCTACCACTACACTACACCACCACTACTCTAATACTACTCTACCACTACACTATTCTATGTCTACTCTATTCTACCACTACACTTCTCTATCACTACACTATTCTACCACTACTCTACTCTACCACTACACTATTCTACCACAACTCTACTCTACCACTACACTACACCACCACTACTCAAACACTACTCTACCACTACACTACTCTACCACTATACTATTCTACCTCTACTCTATTCTACCACTACACTACTCTACCACTACACTATTCTACCACTAAACTATTCTACCACTACACTATTCTACCACTACTCTACTCTACCACTACATTACTCTACCACTACACTATTCTACCACTACTCTACTCTACCACAACACTACTCTACCACTACACTACACCACAATTACTCTACCACTACACTACACCACCACTACTCTACCACTATTCTACCACTACACTACTCTACCACTACACTACACTACTCTACACTACACTACACTACACTACTACACTACTCTACACTACTCTACTCTACCACTACACTACTCTACACTACACTACTCTACCACTACACTACACTATTCTAGCTCTACTCTACTCAACCACTACACGACTCTACCACTATACTACTCTACCACTACACTACTCTACACTACACTAGACTACTCTACCACTACACTACCACTACACTATTCTACCACTACTCTACTCTAGCAGTACACTACTCTACCACTACACTACTCTACCACTACTCTACTCTAGCAGTACACTACTCTACACTACTACTACACTACTCTACCACTACACTACCACTACTCTACCACTACACTACTCTACCACTACACTACCACTACTCTACCACTACACTACACTACACTACACTACACTACACTACTCTACCGCTACACTACCACTACTCTACCACTACACTACTCTACCACTACACTACCACTACTCTACCACTACACTACACTACACTACACTACACTACTCTACCACTACACTACCACTACTCTACCACTACACTATTCTACCACTACTCTACTCTAGCAGTACACTACTCTACCACTACACTACTCTACCACTACTCTAGCAGTACACTACTCTACACTACTACTACACTACTCTACCACTACACTACTCTACCACTACACTATTCTAGCACTACTCTACTCTACCACTATACAACTTTACACTACACAACACTACTCTACCACTACACCACTCTACCACTACTCAACTCTAGCAGTACGCTACTCTACCACTACACTACTCTACCACTACACTACACTATTCTAGCACTACTCTACTCAACCACTACTCTACTCTACCACTACACTACTACTACACTATTCTACCACTACTCTACCACTACACTACTCTACCACTACACTATTCTACCACTACTCTACTCTACCACTACACTACTCTACCACTACACTACACCACCACTAATCTACCACTACTCTACCACTACACTACACCACCACTACTCAAACACTACTCTACCACTACACTATTCTACCACTACTCTACTCTACCACTACATTACTCTCCACTACACTATTCTACCACTACTCTACTCTACCACAACACTACTCTACCACTACACTACACCACCATTACTCTACCACTACACTACACCACCACTACTCTACCACTACTCTACCACTACACTACTCTACCACTACACTATTCTACCACTACACCACCACTACACTACTCTACCACAACACTAAACTACCACTAAACTATTCTACCACTACTCTACTCTACCACAACACTAAACTACCACTAAACTATTCTACCACTACTCTACTCTACCACAACACTACTCTACCACTACACTACACTACTCTAGCACTACACTACACTACACTACACTACTCTACCACTACACTACTCTACCACTACACTATTCTACCACTACTCTACTCTACCACTACATTATTCTACCACTACTCTACTGTACCACTATTCTACAACTACACTACTCTACCACTACACTATTCTACCACTACTATACTCTACCACTACACTATTCTACCACTACACTATTCTACCACTACTCTACTCTACCACTACACTCCTCTACCACTACACTACTGCCATTTGGAAAGCAGCAACAGTCTGAAACCTTCCAGTACCACAAGTATTGTAAATAACATCCCAACCACGTCCTGTTTCATATACTTCCTGTTTTATCTACTGATGCAACTACCAAGGCTGTTTTAGCGGACATTCATGACCAAGTTCAACACAGAGAGAGGTCAACACAGCTCAACACAAAGAGAGGTCAACACAGAGAGAGGTCAACACAGCTCAACACAAAGAGAGGTCAACACAGAGAGAGGTCAACACAGCTCAACACAAAGAGAGGTCAACACAGAGAGTGGTCAACACAGAGAGAGGTCAACACAGAGAGAGGTCAACACAGCTCAACACAAAGAGAGGTCAACACAGAGAGAGGTCAACACAGCTCAACACAAAGAGAGGTCAACACAGGGAGAGAACAACACAGAGGTCAACACAGAGAGAGGTCAACACAGAGAGAGGTCAACACGGAGAGAGGGCAACACAAAGAGAGGTCAACACAGAGAGAGGTCAACACAGAGAGAGTTTAACACAGAGAGAGGGCAACACAGCTCAACACAAAGAGAGGTCAACACAGAGAGAGGTCAACACAGCTCAACACAGAGAGAGGTCAACACAGCTCAGTACACAGAGAGTTCAACAAAGCTCAACACAACGAGAGGTCAACACAGCCCAGCACAAAGAGAGGCCAACACAGCTCAATACAAAGAGAGGTCAACACAGCCCAACACAAAGAGAGGTCAACACAGCTCACCACAAAGAGAGGTCAACACTGCTCAACACACAGAGAGGTCAACACAGCTCAATACAAAGAGAGGTCAACACAGAGAGAGTTCAACACAGCTCAACACAAAGAGAGGTCAACACAGCTCAACACAAAGAGAGGTCAACACTGCTCAACACACAGAGAGGTCAACACAGCTCAATACAAAGAGCGGTCAACACAGAGAGAGGTCAACACAGATCAACACAAAGAGAGGTCAACACAGCTCAACACAAAGAGAGGTCAACACGGCTCAATACAAAGAGCGGTCAACACAGAGAGAGGTCAACACAGCTCAACACAAAGAGAGGTCAACACAGCTCAACACAAAGAGAGGTCAACACAGCTCAATACAAAGAGAGGTCAACACAGCTAAATACAAAGAGACGTCAACACAGCTCAATACAAAGAGAGGTCAACACCGCTCAACACAAAAAGAGGTCAACACAGCTGAGTACACAGAGAGGTCAACACAGAGAGAGGTCAACACAGCTCAGTACACAGAGAGGTCAACACAAAGAGAGGTCAACACAGCTCAGTACACATAGAGGTCAACATAGCTCAGTACACAGAGAGATCAACACAGCTCAGTACACACAGAGGTCAACACAGAGAGAGATCAACACAGATCAATACACATTGTGTTGAGCTGTGCTTACTCTAAGAGAGGTCAACCCAGCTCAATACACAGAGAGCTAAACCCAGCTCAATACACAGAGAGCTAAACCCAGCTCAATACACAGAGAGCTAAACCCAGCTCAATACACAGAGAGCTAAACCCAGCTCAATACACAAAGAGCTAAACCCAGCTCAATACACAGAGAGCTAAACCCAGCTCAATACACAGAGAGCTAAACCCAGCTCAATACACACAGAGAAAGGTAAACCCATCTTGTTTTGAAATCAATTCACAACATAATGAAAACAGCTCACTTGAAAACTTCTCAAGGATTGGTATCCCCCTCGCGGGACGTTTGAGCTATCATAGGCTAATGTGATTAGCATGAGGTTATAAGTAACAAGAACTTTTCCCAGGACATAGACATATCTGATATTGGCATAAAGCTTAAATTCTTGTTAGTCTGCACTATCCAATGTACAGTAGCTATTACAGTGAAATAATACCATGCTATTGTTTGAGGAGAGTGCACAATTAAGAACTTGAAAATGTATGAATTAACCAAATAGGCATATTTGGGCAGTGTTGATACAACATTTTTAATAGATATGTAAGAGTTCATTGGATCAATCACTTTGCACATACACTGTTGCCATCTAGTGGCCAAAATCTAAATTGCGCCTGGGCTGGAATAATTCCTTATGGCCTTTCTCCTTGCATTTCAAAGATAGTGGTATAAAAAAAAATACAAAAAACGTTTTTTTCTCTTTGTATTATCTTTTACGAGATCTAAAGTGTTATATTCTCCTACATTCAGATTAGGGTAAGCGCTGTGCTGTGATGTGACGTACTGCACCCTCCAGATGTGTCTCTAGCCCCCAAAATCCCCAGGTTGGTGGAAGAGCAAGGAGGTCACTGAAAATATATTCAATCAAACCCACGCTGCAAAGTACCTGTGTTTCGGCACCATACAAAAACACACAATGTAGTGTGATCAGCTAACGGGGGACAGGGACATTTTTCCACTAAATGTTTTGATTGAATCTAGCTGTGAATGATCCTGACACAGAATAATAAAACACACTATAATGAAACACAGTACATTTAAACACATATTTTTCATATGCACAGGGCACAGTGTAGTGTACACAGTATTTGTAGTGTAGTGTACACAGTATTTGTAGTGTAGTGTAGTGTACACAGGATTTGTTTGTGTAGTGTACACAGTATTTGTAGTGTAGTGTAGTGTACACAGTATTTGTAGTGTAGTATACACAGTATTTGTAGTGTAGTGTAGTGTACACAGTATTTGCAGTGTAGTCTAGTGTAGTGTAGTGTACACTTTAGTTGTATTGGAGTAGTGCAGTAGTAGTGTAGTGTAGTGTAGTAGTAGTGTAGTGCAGTAGTAGTAGTGTAGTGTAGTGCAGTAGTAGTGTAGTGTAGTAGTAGGGTATTGTAGTGTAGTCATAATGTAGTGTAGTAGTAGTGTAGTAGTAGTGTAGTGTAGTAGTAGTGTAGTGTAGTAGTGGTGTATTGTAGTGTAGTGTAGTAGTAGGATAGTGTAGAGCAGTGTAGTGTAGTGCAGTGTAGTAGTAGTGTAGTGTAGTGTAGTAGTAGTGTAGTAGTAGTGTAGTATAGTGTAGTGTAGTGTAGGGTAATGTAGGGTAGGGTTAGTGTAGTGTAGGGTAGAGTAGTGTATTGGTAGTGTAGTGTAGGGTAGAGTAGTGCAGGGTAGTGTAGGGTAGAGTAGTGTAGTGTAGGGTAGTGTAGGGTAGTGTAGTATAGTGTAGGGTAGGGTAGGGTAATGTAGTGTAGTGTAGGGTGGAGTAGTGTAGTGGTAGTGTAGTATAGTGTAGTGTAGTGTAGTGTAGGGTAATGTAGGGTAGGGTTAGTGTAGTGGTAGTGTAGTGTAGGGTAGAGTAGTGTAGGGTGGAGTAGTGTAGTGGTAGTGTAGTATAGTGTAGTAGTAGTGTAGTAGTAGTGTAGTGTAGTGTAGGGTAGAGTAGAGTAGGGTAGTGGTAGTGTAGTAGTAGTGTAGTAGTAGTGTAGTGTAGTGTAGTGTAGAGTAGAGTAGTGTAGTGGTAGTGTAGTATAGTGTAGTAGTAGTGTAGTAGTAGTGTAGTGTAGTGTAGTGTAGGGTAGAGTAGGGTAGTGGTAGTGTAGTGTAGTGTAGAGTAGGGTAGAGTAGGGTAGAGATGTGTAGTGTAGTATAGGGTAGAGTGTAGGGTAGTGTAGAGTAGAGTAGTGTAGAGTAGGGTAGAGAAGTGTAGTGTAGTATAGGGTAGAGTGTAGGGTAGGGTAGAGTAATGTAGTGTAGGGTAGTGGAGGACATTGTACCTTGTGAATTCTTCTATTACAGCTTTAAAGAGTACGTTGAAAGCCAGGGGGGGAGGTGGGGGGGCAGTTAGGGAACCACTGGTGGAGACGATATAATTCATTATGTATTTTCTGTCATCATAAGCAGCATGTGTGTCTGTACAAAACAATGTTTCTCTGATGGGCTGACAAACTCCATAAATAATGTTTCTCTGATGACAAACCCCATAAATAATGTTTCTCTGATGACAAACACCACATAGGACATGCTGGAGAAAACAGTAATATGCTGACAATATGGAGCATGGGGAGGACAGGAGGAGTCATGGTAACAGATCAAGCTGTTCCTGGAAGACGCCACGGCTGCGTCCCAAGTAGAATTTCCTATATAGTGCACTACTTTTGACCAGGGCAGATAGGGCTGAGAAGCAGCCTGGGCGCTCCCTCTCTCTCTGCCCCCCACCTAACCACCTCCACCTCACAGCTCCCTCCTTGATATACAGTCAGGCTACTGCCCTCTGTGGGAGAAAAGCATAGAATTAATTTATCTGAAGACAACAGGGCAGGGTGGACTGGCCATCCGAGCGAATGCCAGATGGGCTGGTCCATTTTTAGCCCAGTGGACATGTCTAACTTTTTAATCTGGCTGTTAATCGGGACCTCAAGGAAAACAATAGGCCGATTTTGGGGCCTGAAAGGAGAAAATTGTCTGTTGTGTTTGAAATACCAGGGCCGATTTCTGGTCCCGGTCTGCCCCTGCAACAAGGGGTGACGGCTGGCCAATTCAATTAGGTGGCTCATGTAGCATGAACAAAGAAAAGACAAACACACGCAAACCTATTGAGATAAGCCAGAGATAATCACTGGTAGAACCCTGGAGGGACAGATTAGAGTAAACATACTCTACTACAGCAGTGCCTCCTGTTCGTGGTCATCAATTTGGATGAATATTCAATAAAGAATACATTTTCATGAATGGCATCTTCCATGCGAACCTCAGCTGGGAGTATCCCTGTGGGGCTTCAGTAAGCATAGCCAGTACAAAATGGGTAGCTACAGTACACTCAGTGCTATATAGGGAGGCACAGTGGTATATATGATGTCTTAGCAGCAGGGAGGCACAGTGGTATATATGATGTCTTAGTAGCAGGGAGGCACAGTGGTATATATGATGTGTTAGTAGCAGGGAGGCACAGTGGTATATATGATGTCTTAGCAGCAGGGAGCCACAGTGGTATATATGATGTCTTAGTAGCAGGGAGGCACAGTGGTATATATGATGTCTTAGCAGCAGGGAGGCACAGTGGTATATATGATGTCTTAGCAGCAGGGAGGCACAGTGGTATATATGATGTCTTAGTAGCAGGGAGGCACAGTGGTATATATGATGTCTTAGCAGCAGGGAGGCACAGTGGTATATATGATGTCTTAGCAGCAGGGAGGCACAGTGGTATATATGATGTCTTAGCAGCAGGGAGGCACAGTGGTATATATGATGTCTTAGCAGCAGGGAGGCACAGTGGTATATATGATGTCTTAGTAGCAGGGAGGCACAGTGGTATATATGATGTCTTAGCAGCAGGGAGGCACAGTGGTATATATGATGTCTTAGCAGCAGGGAGGCACAGTGGTATATATGATGTCTTAGCAGCAGGGAGGTACAGTGGTATATATGATGTCTTAGCAGCAGGGCGGTACAGTGGTATATATGATGTCTTAGTAGCAGGGGGGTACAGTGGTATATATGATGTCTTAGTAGCAGGGGGGTACAGTGGTGATGGTGGTAATGAGGAAGGTAATGATGGTGGTGGTGATGATGATGATGATGATGATGATGGTGAATAATGTAGTGGTGGTGGTGGTAATGATGATGATGATGGTGAATAATGTAGTGGTGGTTGTGGTGGTAATGATGATGATGATGGTGAATAATGTAGTGGTGGTGGTGGTAATGATGATGATGATGGTGAATAATGTAGTGGTGGTGGTGGTAATGATGATGGTGAATAATGTAGTGGTGGTGGTGGTAATGATGATGATGATGATGGTGACTAATGTAGTGGTGGTGGTGGTAATGATGATGATGATGGTGAATAATGTAGTGGTGTTGGTGGTAATGATGATGATGATGGTGAATAATGTAGTGGTGGTGGTGGTGATGATGATGGTGAATAATGTAGCGGTGGTGGTGGTGATGATGATGGTGAATAATGTAGTGGTGGTGGTGGTGGTAATGATGATGGTGAATAATGTAGTGGTGGTGGTGGTAATGATGATGATGGTGAATAATGTAGTGGTGGTGGTGGTAATGATGATGATTATGGTGAATAATGTAGTGGTGGTGGTGGTGGTAATGATGATGATGATGATGGTGAATAATGTAGTGGTGATGGTAATGATGATGGTGAATAATGTAGTGATGGTGGTAATGATGATGGTGAATAATGTAGTGGTGGTGGTGGTGGTGGTAATGATGATGATGATGGTGAATAATGTAGTGGTGGTGATGGTGGTAATGATGATGATGATGATGGTGAATAATGTAGTGGTGGTGGTGGTAATGATGATGATGATGATGGTGAATAATGTAGTGGTGGTGGTGGTGGTAATGATGATGATGATGATGGTGAATAATGTAGTGGTGATGGTAATGATGATGGTGAATAATGTAGTGATGGTGGTAATGATGATGGTGAATAATGTAGTGGTGGTGGTGGTGGTGGTAATGATGATGATGATGGTGAATAATGTAGTGGTGGTGATGGTGGTAATGATGATGATGATGATGGTGAATCATGTAGTGGTGGTGGTGGTAATGATGATGATGATGAGGGTGAATAATGTAGTGGTGATGGTAATGATATTGGTGAATAATGTAGTGGTGGTGGTAATGATGATGGTGAATAATGTAGTGGTGGTGGTGGTGGTAATGATGATGGTGAAAAATGTAGTGGTGGTGGTGGTAATGATGATGATGATGGTGAATAATGTAGTGGTGGTGGTGGTGGTGGTAATGATGATGATGGTGGTGAATAATGTAGTGGTGGTGGTGGTGGTAATGATGATGATGATGATGGTGAATAATGTAGTGGTGGTGATGGTGGTAATGATGATGATGATGGTAATAATGTAGTGGTGGTGGTGGTAATGATGATGATGATGGTGAATAATGTAGTGGTGGTGGTGGTGATGATGATGGTGAATAATGTAGTGGTGGTGGTGGTAATGATGATGGTGAATAATGTAGTGGTGGTGGTGGTAATGATGATGATGATGGTAAATAAAGTAGTGGTGGTGGTGGTAATGATGATGATGATGGTGAATAATGTAGTGGTGGTGGTGGTAATGATGATGATGATGGTGAATAATGTAGTGGTGGTGGTGGTAATGATGATGGTGAATAATGTAGTGGTGGTGGTAATGATGATGATGATGGTGAATAATGTAGTGGTGGTGATGGTGGTAATGATGATGGTGAATAATGTAGTGGTGGTGGTGGTAATGATGATGATGATGGTGAATAATGTAGTGGTGATGGTGGTAATGATGATGATGATGGTGAATAATGTAGTGGTGGTGGTGGTGGTAATGATGATGGTGAATAATGTAGTGGTGGTGGTGGTAATGATGATGATGATGGTGAATAATGTAGTGGTGGTGGTGGTGGTAATGATGATGATGATGGTGAATAATGTAGTGGTGGTAATGATGATGATGATGATGATGGTGAATAATGTAGTGGTGGTGGTGGTAATGATGATGATGATGGTGAATAATGTAGTGGTGGTGGTGGTGGTAATGATGCTGATGATGGTGAATAATGTAGTGGTGGTGGTGGTAATGATGATGATGATGGTGAATGATGTAGTGGTGGTGGTAATGATGATGATGATGGTGAATAATGTAGTGGTGGTGATGGTGGTAATGATGATGGTGAATAATGTAGTGGTGGTGGTGGTAATGACGATGATGATGGTGAATAATGTAGTGGTGGTGGTGGTAATGATGATGATGATGATGGTGAATAATGTAGTGGTGGTGGTGGTGGTAATGATGATGATGATGGTGAATAATGTAGTGGTGGTGGTGGTAATGATGATGATGATGGTGAATAATGTAGTGGTGGTGGTGGTAATGATGATGGTGAATAATGCAGTGGTGGTGGTGGTAATGATGATGATGATGATGATGGGGGTGATGATGGTGAATAATATAGTGGTGGTGGTGGTAATGATGATGGTGGTGAATAATGTAGTGGTGGTGGTGGTAATGATGATGATGATGGTGAATAATGTAGTGGTGGTGGTGGTGGTAATGATGATGATGATGGTGAATAATGTAGTGGTGATGGTAATGATGATGGTGAATAATGTAGTGGTGGTGGTGGAAATGATGATGATGATGATGGTGAATAATGTAGTGGTGGTAATGATGATGATGATGGTGAATAATGTAGTGGTGGTGGTGGTAATGATGATGATGATGGTGAATAATGTAGTGGTGGTGGTGGTGGTAATGATGATGATGATGAATAATGTAGTGGTGGTGGTGGTAATGATGATGGTGAATAATGTAGTGGTGGTGGTGGTGGTAATGATGATGATGATGGTGAATAATGTAGTGGTGGTGGTGGTAATGATGATGGTGAATAATGTAGTGGTGGCTGTGGTAATGATGATGATGATGGTGAATAATGTAGTGTTGGTGGTGGTAATGATGATGGTGAATAATGTAGTGGTGGTGGTGGAAATGATGATGATGATGATGGTGAATAATGTAGTGGTGGTAATGATGATGATGATGGTGAATAATGTAGTGGTGGTGGTGGTAATGATGATGATGATGGTGAATAATGTAGTGGTGGTGGTGGTGGTAATGATGATGATGATGAATAATGTAGTGGTGGTGGTGGTAATGATGATGGTGAATAATGTAGTGGTGGTGGTGGTAATGATGATGATGGTGGTGAATAATGTAGTGGTGGTGGTGGTAATGATGATGATGATGGTGAATAATGTAGTGGTGGTGGTGGTGGTAATGATGATGATGATGGTGAATAATGTAGTGGTGATGGTAATGATGATGGTGAATAATGTAGTGGTGGTGGTGGAAATGATGATGATGATGATGGTGAATAATGTAGTGGTGGTAATGATGATGATGATGGTGAATAATGTAGTGGTGGTGGTGGTAATGATGATGATGATGGTGAATAATGTAGTGGTGGTGGTGGTGGTAATGATGATGATGATGAATAATGTAGTGGTGGTGGTGGTAATGATGATGGTGAATAATGTAGTGGTGGTGGTGGTGGTAATGATGATGATGATGGTGAATAATGTAGTGGTGGTGGTGGTAATGATGATGGTGAATAATGTAGTGGGTGGCTGTGGTAATGATGATGATGATGGTGAATAATGTAGTGTTGGTGGTGGTGGTAATGATGATGGTGATAATGTAGTGGTGGTGGTAATGATGATGGTGAATAATGTAGTGGTGGGGGTGGTAATGATGATGATGATGGTGAATAATGTAGTGGTGGTGGTGGTGGTAATGATGATGATGATGGTGAATAATGTAGTGGTGATGGTAATGATGATGGTGAATAATGTAGTGGTGGTGGTGGAAATGATGATGATGATGATGGTGAATAATGTAGTGGTGGTAATGATGATGATGATGGTGAATAATGTAGTGGTGGTGGTGGTAATGATGATGATGATGGTGAATAATGTAGTGGTGGTGGTGGTGGTAATGATGATGATGATGAATAATGTAGTGGTGGTGGTGGTAATGATGATGGTGAATAATGTAGTGGTGGTGGTGGTGGTAATGATGATGATGATGGTGAATAATGTAGTGGTGGTGGTGGTAATGATGATGGTGAATAATGTAGTGGTGGCTGTGGTAATGATGATGATGATGGTGAATAATGTAGTGTTGGTGGTGGTAATGATGATGGTGAATAATGTAGTGGTGGTGGTAATGATGATGGTGAATAATGTAGTGGTGGGGGTGGTAATGATGATGATGATGGTGAATAATGTAGTGGTGGTGGTGGTGGTAATGATGATGATGATGATGGTGAATAATGTAGTGGTGATGGTAATGATGATGGTGAATAATGTAGTGATGGTGGTAATGATGATGGTGAATAATGTAGTGGTGGTGGTGGTGGTGGTAATGATGATGATGATGGTGAATAATGTAGTGGTGGTGATGGTGGTAATGATGATGATGATGATGATGATGATGGTGAATAATGTAGTGGTGGTGGTGGTAATGATGATGATGATGATGGTGAATAATGTAGTGGTGATGGTAATGATATTGGTGAATAATGTAGTGGTGGTGGTAATGATGATGGTGAATAATGTAGTGGTGGTGGTGGTGGTAATGATGATGGTGAAAAATGTAGTGGTGGTGGTGGTAATGATGATGATGATGGTGAATAATGTAGTGGTGGTGGTGGTGGTGGTAATGATGATGATGATGAATAATGTAGTGGTGGTGGTGGTAATGATGATGGTGAATAATGTAGTGGTGGTGGTGGTGGTAATGATGATGATGATGGTGAATAATGTAGTGGTGGTGGTGGTAATGATGATGGTGAATAATGTAGTGGTGGCTGTGGTAATGATGATGATGATGGTGAATAATGTAGTGTTGGTGGTGGTAATGATGATGGTGAATAATGTAGGTGTGGTGGTAATGATGATGGTGAATAATGTAGTGGTGGGGGTGGTAATGATGATGATGATGGTGAATAATGTAGTGGTGGTGGTGGTGGTAATGATGATGATGATGATGGTGAATAATGTAGTGGTGATGGTAATGATGATGGTGAATAATGTAGTGATGGTGGTAATGATGATGATGATGATGGTGAATAATGTAGTGTTGGTGGTGGTAATGATGATGGTGAATAATGTAGTGGTGGTGGTAATGATGATGGTGAATAATGTAGTGGTGGTGGTGGTGGTAATGATGATGATGATGATGGTGAATAATGTAGTGGTGGTGGTGGTAATGATGATGGTGAATAATGTAGTGGTGGCTGTGGTAATGATGATGATGATGATGGTGAATAATGTAGTGTTGGTGGTGGTAATGATGATGGTGAATAATGTAGTGGTGGTGGTAATGATGATGGTGAATAATGTAGTGGTGGGGGTGGTAATGATGATGATGATGGTGAATAATGTAGTGGTGGTGGTGGTGGTAATGATGATGGTGAATAATGTAGTGGTGGTGGTGGTAATGTTGATGATGATGGTGAATAATGTATTGGTGGTGGTGGTAATGATGATGATGATGGTGAATAATGTAGTTGTGGTGGTGGTAATGATGATGATGATGGTGAATAATGTAGTGGTGGTGGTGGTAATGATGATGATGATGGTGCATAATGTAGTGGTGGTGGTGGTAATGATGATGATGATGATGGTGAATAATGTAGTGGTGGTGGTGGTAATGATGAGGATGATGGGGATGATGATGATGATGGTGAATAATGTATTGGTGGTGATGGTGGTAATGATGATGATGATGATGGTGAATAATGTAGTGGTGGTGGTAATGATGATGATGATGATGGTGAATAATGTAGTGGTGGTGGTAATGATGATGATGATGGTGAATAATGTAGTGGTGGTGGTGGTGGTAATGATGATGATGATGGTGAATAATGTAGTGGTGGTGGTGGTGGTAATGATGATGATGATGATGGTCATGATGATGATGATGGTGAATAATGTAGTGGTGGTGGTGGTGGTAATGATGATGGTGAATAATGTAGTGGTGGTGGTGGTAATGATGATGGTGATGGTGAATAATGTAGTGGTGGTGGTGGTGGTAATGATGAGGGTGAATAATGTAGTGGTGGTGGTGGTAATGATGATGATGATGGTGAATAATGTAGTGGTGGTGGTAATGATGATGATGGTGAATAATGTAGTGGTGGTGGTGTGGTAATGATGACGGTTATGATGGTGAATAATGTAGTGGTGGTGGTGGTAATGATGATGATGATGGTGAATAATGTTGTGGTGGTGGTGGTGGTAATGATGATGATGATGGTGAATAATGTAGTGGTGGTGGTAATGATGCTGATGGTGAATAATGTAGTGGTGGTGGTGGTAATGATGACGGTTATGATGGTGAATAATGTAGTGGTGGTGGTGGTAATGATGATGATGATGGTGAACAATGTTGTGGCGGTGGTGGTGGTAATGATGATGATGATTGTGAATAATGTAGTGGTGGTGGTGGTAATGATGATGATGATGGGGATGATGATGATGATGATTGTGAATAATGTAGTGGTGGTGATGGTGGTAATGATGATGATGATGGTGAATAATGTAGTGGTGGTGGTAATGATGATGATGAATAATGTAGTGGTGGTGGTTGTAATGATGATGTTGATGGTGAATAATGTAGTGGTGGTGGATGTAATGATGATGGTGAATAATGTAGTGGTGGTGGTGGTAATGATGATGATTGATGGTGAATAATGTAGTGGTGGTGGTGGTGGTAATGATGATGGTGATTGTGAATAATGTAGTGGTGGTGGTGGTAATGATGATGATGATGGGGATGATGATGATGATGATGATTGATGATGGTGAATAATGTAGTGGTGGTGTGGTGGTAATGATGATGATGATGGTGAATAATGTAGTGGTGGTGGTGGTAATGATGATGATGATGGTGAATATGTAGTGGCGGTGGTGGTGGTAATGATGATGGTGAATAATGTAGTGGTGGTGGTGTTAATGATGATGGTGATGGTCATGATGATGATGATGGTGAATAATGTAGTGGTGGTGGTGGTAATGATGATGGTGAATAATGTAGTGGTGGTGGTAGGTAATGATGATGATGATGATGGTGAATAATGTTAGTGGTGGTAATGATGATGATGATGGTGAATAATGTAGTGGTGGTGGTGGTAATGATGATGATGATGGTGAATAATGTAGTGGTGGTGGTGGTGGTAATGATGATGATGATGAATAATGTAGTGGTGGTGGTGGTAATGATGATGGTGAATAATGTAGTGGTGGTGGTGGTGGTAATGATTAATGATGAGTATGGTGATGATGATGATGATGGTGAATAATGTAGTGGTGGTGGTGGTGGTAATGATGATGATGGTGAATAATGTAGTGGTGGTGGTGGTAATGATGATGATGATGGTGAATAATGTAGTGGTGGTGGTGTGGTAATGATGATGGTGAATAATGTAGTGGTTGGTGGTAATGATGAGATGATGGTGAATAATGTAGTGGTGGTGTAATGATGATGATGGTGAATAATGTAGTGGTGGTGGTGGTGGTAATGATGACGGTTAGGATGGTGAATAATGTAGTGGTGTTGGTGTAATGATGATGATGATGGTGAATAATGTAGTGGTGGTGGTGGTGGTAATGATGACTGTTAGGATGGTGAATAATGTAGTGGTGTTGGTGGTAATGATGATGATGATGGTGAATAATGTAGTGGTGGTGGTGGTGATGATGATGGTGAATAATGTAGTGGTGGTGGTGGTGATGATGATGGTGAATAATGTAGTGGTGGTGGTGGTGGTAATGATGATGGTGAATAATGTAGTGGTGGTGGTGTAATGATGATGATGGTGAATAATGTAGTGGTGGTGTGGTAATGATGATGATTATGGTGAATAATGTAGTGTGGTGGTGGTGGTAATGATGATGATGATGGGTGAATAATGTAGTGGTGATGGTAATGATGATGGTGAATAATGTAGTGGTGGTGGTAATGATGATGGTGAATAATGTGTGGTGGTGGTGGTGTGGTAATGATGATGATGATGGTGAATAATGTAGTGGTGGTGGTGTGGTAATGATGATGATGATGATTGGAATAATGTTAGTGGTGGTGGTGGTAATGATGATATGATGATGGTGATAATGTAGTGGTGGTGGTGGTTGGTAATGATGATGATGATGATGGTGAATAATGTAGTGGTGATGGTAATGATGATGGTGAATAATGTAGTGATGGTGGTAATGATGATGGTGAATAATGTAGTGGTGGTGGTGGTGGTGGAATGATGATGATGATGGTGAATAATGTAGTGGTGTGATGGGGTAATGATGTGATGATGATGGTGGTGAATAATGTAGTGGTGGTGGTGGTAATGATGATGATGATGAGGGTGAATAATGTAGTGGTGATGGTAATGATGATTGGTGAATAATGTAGTGGTGGTGGTAATGATGATGTGTAATGTAGTGGTGGTGGTGGGTGGTAATGATGAATGGTGAAAAGTAGTGGTGGTGGTGGTAATGATGATGATATGGTGAATAATGTAGTGGTGGTGGTTGGTGGTTGATGATGATGATGGTGAATAATGTAGTGGTGGTGGTGGTGGTATGATGATGATGATGATGGTGAATAATGTTTGGTGGTGGGGTGGTAATGATGATGATGATGGTAATATGTAGTGGGGTGGTGGTAATGATGATGATGATGGTGAATAATGTAGTGGTTGGTGGTGGTGATGATATGGTGAATAATGTAGTGGTGGTGGTGGTAATGATGATGGTGAATAATGTAGTGGTGGTGGTGGTAATGATTGATGATGATGGTAATACAGTAGTGGTGGTGGTGGTAATGATGATGATGATGGTGAATAATGTAGTGGTGGTGGTGGTAATGATGATGATGNTGGAATAATGTAGTGGTGGTGGTGGTAATGATGATGATGATGGTGAATAATGTTGTGGTGGTGGTGGTGGTAATGATGATGGTGAATAATGTAGTGGGTGGTGGTGGTGGTGGTGGTAATGATGATGGTGAATATTGTAGTGGTGGTGGTGGTAATGATGATGGTGGTGAATAATGTAGTGTGGTGGTGGTGGGTATATGATGATGATGATGGTGATAATGTAGTTCTGGTGGTGGTAATGATGATGGTGAATAATGTAGTGGTGGTGGTGGTAATGATGATGATGATGTGATAGTGAATATGTATAGTGTGGTGGTGGTAATGATGATGTTATGATGGTGAATAATGTTGTGGTGGTGGTGGTGGTAATGATGATGGTGAATAATGTTAGTGGTGGTGGTAATGATGATGGTGAATAATGTAGTTGAGGTGGTGGTAATGATGATGATGATGGTGAATAATGTAGTGGTGGTTGGTTGGTAATGATGATGATGATGGTGAATAATGTAGTGGTGGTGGTGGTGGTAATGATGATGATGATTGTGAATAATGTAGTGGTGGTGGTGGTAATGATGATGATGATGGGGATGATGATGATGATTGATGATGATGATGATGATGATGGTGAATAATGTACGTGGTGGTGATGGTGGTAATGATGATGATGATGGTGAATAATGTAGTGGTGGTGGTAATGATGATGATGATGATGGTGAATAATGTAGTGGTGGTGGTGGTGGTAATGATGATGATGATGATGATGGTGAATAATGTAGTGGTGGTGGTGGTGGGTGGTGGTTATGATGATGATGATGATGATGATGGTCATGATGATGATGATGGTGAATAATGTAGTGGTGGTGGTGGTAATGATGATGGTGAATAATGTAGTGGTGGTGGTGGTAATGATGATGGTGAATAATGTAGTGGTGATGGTGGTAATGATGGTGAATAATGTAGTGGTGGTGGTGGTGGTAATGATGATGGTGAATAATGTAGTGGGTGGTGTTGGTAATGATGATGATGATAGTGAATAATGTAGTGGTCGTCGTGGTAATGACGATGATGATGGTGAATAATGTAGTGGTGGTGGTAATGATGATGATGATGATGGTGAATAATGTTGTGGTGGTGGTGGTGGTAATGATGATGGTGAATAATGTAGTGGTGGTGGTGGTGGTGGTAATGATGATGATGATGGTGAATAATTTAGTTGAGGTTGGTGGTAATGATGATGGTGAATAAGTTAGTGGGTGGTGGTGGTAATGATGATGATGATGGTGAATAATGTAGTGGTGGTGGTGGTGGTAATGATGATGATGATTGTGAATAATGTAGTGGTGGTTGGTGGTAATGATGATGATGATGGGGATGATGATGATGATGATGATGATGATGATGGTGAATAATGTAGTGGTGGTGATGGTGGTAATGATGATGATGATGGTGAATAATGTAGTGGTGGTGGTAATGATGATGATGATGATGGTGAATAATGTGGTGGTGGTGGTGGTGGTAATGATGATGATGATGATGATGATGGTGAATAATGTAGTGGTGGTGGTGGTGGTGGTAATGATGATGATGATGGTCATGATGATGATGATGGTGAATAATGTAGTGGTGGTGGTGGTAATGATGATGGTGAATAATGTAGTGGTGGTGGTGGTAATGATGATGGTGAATAATGTAGTGGTGATGGTGGTAATGATGATGATGATGGTGAATAATGTAGTGGTGGTGGTGGTGGTAATGATGATGATGATTGTGAATAATGTAGTGGTGGTGGTGGTAATGATGATGATGATGGGGATGATGATGATGATGATGGTGAATAATGTAGTGGTGGTGATGGTGGTAATGATGATGATGATGGTGAATAATGTAGTGGTGGTGGTAATGATGATGATTGAATAATGTAGTGGTGGTGGTGGTAATGATGATGATGATGGTGAATAATGTAGTGGTGGTGGTGGTGGTAATGATGATGGTGAATAATGTAGTGGTGGTGGGTGGTAATGATGATGATGATGGTGAATAATGTAGTTGTGGTGGTGGTAATGATGATGGTGAATAATGTAGTGGTGGTGGTGGTGGTAATGATGATGATGATGATGGTGAATAATGTAGTGGTGGTGGGTTGTGGGTGGTAATGATGATGATGATGGTGAATAATGTAGTGGTGGTGGTGGTAATGATGATGATGATGGGGATGATGATGATGATGATGATGGTGAATAATGTAGTGTGGTGATGGTGGTAATGATGATGATGATGATGATGGTGAATAATGTAGTGGTGGTGGTGGTAATGATGATGATGATGGTGAATAATGTTGTGGTGGTGGTGGTGGTAATGATGATGGTGAATAATGTAGTGGTGGTGGTGGTGGTGGTGGTAATGATGATGGTGAATATTGTAGTGGTGGTGGTGGGTAATGATGATGGTGGTGAATAATGTAGTGGTGGTGGAGGTAATGATGATGATGATGGTGAATAATGTAGTTCTGGTGGTGGTAATGATGATGGTGAATAATGTAGTGGTGGTGGTGGTAATGATGATGATGATGATGATGATGGTGAATAATGTAGTGGTGGTGGTAATGATGATGATGATGGTGAATAATGTTGTGGTGGTGGTGGTGGTAATGATGATGGTGAATAATGTAGTGGTGGTGGTAATGATGATGGTGAATAATGTAGTTGAGGTGGTGGTAATGATGATGATGATGGTGAATAATGTAGTGGTGGTGGTGGTAATGATGATGATGATGGTGAATAATGTAGTGGTGGTGGTGGTGGTAATGATGATGATGATTGTGAATAATGTAGTGGTGGTGGTGGTAATGATGATGATGATGGGGATGATGATGATGATGATGATGATGATGGTGAATAATGTAGTGGTGGTGATGGTGGTAATGATGATGATGATGGTGAATAATGTAGTGGTGGTGGTAATGATGATGATGATGATGGTGAATAATGTAGTGGTGGTGGTGGTGGTAATGATGATGATGATGATGATGATGGTGAATAATGTAGTGGTGGTGGTGGTAATGATGATGGTGAATAATGTAGTGGTGATGGTGGTAATGATGATGATGATGGTGAATAATGTAGTGGTGGTGGTGGTAATGATGATGATGATGGTGAATAATGTAGTGGTGGTGGTGGTAATGATGATGATGATGGTGAATAATGTAGTGGTGGTGGCTCTAATGATGATGGTTATGATGGTGAATAATGTAGTGGTGGTGGTGGTAATGATGTTGATGAATAATGTAGTGGTGGTGGTTGTAATGATGATGATGATGATGGTGAATAATGTAGTGGTGGTGGTTGTAATGATGATGGTGAATAATGTAGTGGTGGTGGTGGTAATGATGATGATGATGGTGAATAATGTAGTGGTGGGGTGGGTAATGATGATGATGATGAATAATGTAGTGGTGGTGGTGGTAATGATGATGATGATGGTGAATAATGTAGTGGTGGTGGCTCTAATGATGATGGTTATGATGGTGATAATGTAGTGGTGGTGGTGTAATGATGATGATGAATAATGTAGTGGTGGTGGTTGTAATGATGATGATGATGATGGTGAATAATGTAGTGGTGGTGGTGGTAATGATGATGATGATGGGGATGATGATGATGATGGTAAATAATGTAGTGGTGGTGATGGTGGTAATGATGATGATGATGGTGAATAATGTAGTGGTGGTGTGGTGGTAATGATGATGGTGAATAATGTAGTGTGGTGGTGGTGGTAATGATGATGATGATGGTGAATAATGTAGTGGTGGTGGTGGTAATGCATGATGATGATGGTGAATAATGTAGTGGTGGTGGTGGTAATGATGATGATTATGATGGTGAATAATGTAGTGGTGGGTGTGGTGGTAATGATGATGATGATGGTGAATAATGTAGTGGTGGTGGTGGTAATGATGATGATGATGGGGATGATGATGATGATGGTGAATAATGTAGTGGTGGTGATGGGGGTAATGATGATGGTGAATAATGTAGTGGTGGTGGTGGTGGTAATGATGATGATGATGGTGAATAATTTAGTTGAGGTGGTGGTAATGATGATGGTGAATAATGTAGTGGTGGTGGTGGTAATGATGATGATGATGGTGAATAATGTAGTGGTGGTGGTGGTGGTAATGATGATGGTGAATAATGTAGTGGTGGTGGTGGTAATGATGATGATGATGGTGAATAATGTAGTGGTGGTGGTGGTAATGATGACGATGATGGTGAATAATATAGTGGTGGTGGTGGTGATGATGATGGTGAATAATGTAGTGGTAGTGGTGGTGGTGGTAATGATGATGGTGAATAATGTAGTGGTGGTGATTGTAATGATGATGGTGAATAATGTAGTGGTGGTGGTGGTAATGATGATGATGATGGTGAATAATATAGTGGTGGTGGTGGTGGTGGTAATGATGATGATGATTGATGGTGAATAATGTAGCGGTGATGGTAATCATGATGGTGAATAATGTAGTGGGGTGGTGGTGGTAATGATGATGGTTATGATGGTGAATAATGTAGTGGTGGTGGTGGTAATGATGATGATGAATAATGTGGTGGTGGTGGTTGTAATGATGATGATGATGGTGAATAATGTAGTGGTGGTGGTGGTAATGATGATGATGATGGTGAATAATGTAGTGGTGGTGGTGGTGGTAATGATGATGGTGAATAATGTAGTGGTGGTGGTGGTAATGATGATGATGATGTGGTGGTAATGTAGTGGTGGTGGTGGTAATGATGATGATGAATAATGTAGTGGTGGTGGTGGTAATGATGATGGTGATTGGTGAATAATGTAATGGTGGTGGTGGTGGTGGTAATGATGATGGTGAATAATGTAGTGGTGGTAATGATGATGATGATGGTGAATAATGTAGTGGTGGTGGTGGTAATGATGATGATGATGGTGAATAATGTAGTTGTGGTGGTGGTAATGATGATGATGATGGTGAATAATGTAGTGGTGGTTTGTGGTGGTGGTAATGATGATGATGATGATGGTGAATAATGTAGTGGTGGTGGTGGTAATGATGATGATGATGGTGAATAATGTAGTGGTGGTGGTGGTGATGATGATGGTGAATAATGTAGTGGTGGTGGTGGTGGTAATGATGCTGATGATGGTGAATAATGTAGTGGTGGTGGTGGTAATGATGATGATGAATAATGTAGTGGTGGTGGTTGTAATGATGATGATGATGGTGAATAATGTAGTGGTGGTGGTGGTAATGATGATGATGATGGTGAATAATGTAGTGGTGGTGGTGGTAATGATGATGGTGAATAATTTAGTGGTGGTGGTGGTAATGATGATGATGATGGTGAATAATGTAGTGGTGGTGGTTGTAATGATGATGGTGAATAATGTAGTGGTGGTGGTGGTGGTAATGATGTTGATGATGATGGTGAATAATGTAGTGGTGGTGGTGGTAATGATGATGATGATGGTCATGATGATGATGATGGTGAATAATGTCGTGGTGGTGGTGGTAATGATGATGGTGAATAATGTAGTGGTGGTGGTGGTAATGATGATGATGATGGTGAATAATGTAGTGGTGGTTGTGGTAATGATGATGATGATGGTGAATAATGTAGTGGTGGTGGTGGTAATGATGATGATGATGGTGAATAATGTAGTGGTGGTGGTGGTGGTAATGATGATGGTGAATAATGTAGTGGTGGTGGTGGTAATGATGATGATGATGGGGATGATGATGATGATGATGATGGTGAATAATGTAGTGGTGGTGGTGGTAATGATGATGGTGAATAATGTAGTGGTGGTGGTGGTGGTAATGATGATGATGATGATGGTGAATAATGTAGTTGTGGTGGTGGTAATGATGATGATGATGGTGAATAATGTAGGGTTGGTGGTGGTAATGATGATGGTGAATAATGTAGTGGTGGTGGTGGTAATGATGATGATGATGGTGAATAATGTAGTGGTGGTGGTGGTAATGATGATGGTGAATAATGTAGTGGTGGTGGTGGTAATGATGGTGATGATGGTGAATAATGTAGTGGTGGTGGTGGTAATGATGATGATGATGGTGAATAATGTAGTGGTGGTGGTGGTAATGATGATGGTGAATAATGTAGTGGTGGTGGTGGTAATGATGATGATGGGGATGATGATGATGGTGAATAATTCTAGTGGTGGTGGTGGTAATGATGATGGTGAATAATGTAGTGGTGGTGGTGGTAATGATGATGATGATGGTGATTAATGTAGTTGTGGTGGTGGTAATGATGATGATGATGATGGTGAATAATGTAGTGGTGGTGGTGGTGGTAATGATGATGATGATGGTGAATAATGTAGTGGTGTTGGTGGTGGTAATGATGATGATGATGGTGAATAATGTAGTGGTGGTGGTTGTAATGATGATGGTGAATAATGTAGTGGTGGTGGTGGTGGTAATGATGATGATGAATAATGTAGTGGTGGTGGTGGTAATGATGATGATGATGCTGAATAATGTAATGGTGGTGGTGGTGGTGGTAATGATGATGGTGAATAATGTAGTGGTGGTAATAATGATGATGATGGTGAATAATGTAGTTGTGGTGGTGGTAATGATGATGATGATGGTGAATAATGTAGTGGTGGTGGTGGTGATGATGATGGTGAATAATGTAGTGGTGGTGGTGGTGGTAATGATGCTGATGATGGTGAATAATGTAGTGGTGGTGGTGGTAATGATGATGATGAATAATGTAGTGGTGGTGGTGGTAATGATGATGATGATGGTGAATAATGTAGTGGTGGTGGTGGTAATGATGATGGTGAATAATTTAGTGGTGGTGGAGGTAATGATGATGATGATGGTGAATAATGTAGTGGTGGTGGTGGTTGTAATGATGATGGTGAATAATGTAGTGGTGGTGGTGGTGGTAATGATGATGATGATGATGGTGAATAATGTAGTGGTGGTGGTGGTAATGATGATGATGGTCATGATGATGATGATGGTGAATAATGTAGTGGTGGTGGTGGTAATGATGATGGTGAATAATGTAGTGGTGGTGGTGGTAATGATGATGATGAAGGTGAATAATGTAGTGGTGATGGTGGTAATGATGATGATGATGGTGAATAATGTAGTGGTGGTGGTAATGATGATGATGAATAATGTAGTGGTGGTGGTTGTAATGATGATGATGATGATGGTGAATATGTAGTGGTGGTGATTGTAATGATGATGGTGAATAATGTAGTGGTGGTGGTGGTAATGATGAT